>NC_060277.1:81385807-81685807 GCF_021613505.1 Equus quagga | reverse complement strand
AGTAATGTTCAAAATATTTAATGCATGACAAGAGTAGAGACCAATCTGAATGAAGACAGTAAAACACTCCTGAAGCTGGAGAAGAGCCAGAGCATTCTAGAGGAGAGGAAAGGGAAAGGGACAGCTAATACTCAAGTACTTCACTGTTTAACACCCAGGAAGGCTGTCCTGATAAACAAAAGTTTAATTCAACTTTAATTCATACTTCGCACGTATGTACTTGGTTATAGATATCTTTCTTTATCTTCTTTGAAATTTAATACTGGATTTATATGTTGTAGTTATATCTGTTACAGATAGCCACAGTTTACAGGCATTTGTTTACTTCATACCTTTACATACTATGCCAATATATACATTCACATCTTTCACTAGTTCTTTCAGTATTAACTGAGCACCTCTGGTCAATTAACTAGGAGTGCTGTGGCAGTGGTGGAGGGAAGGAGCAGGGTTCCACCGTACTGATAAACACCCAGGTTCCAGGGTTCCATTAGGACTTTCAAAGGCTGTGAACATTTTTGCCTTCATAGGCCCCCTCCTCCATGAAAAAATATTTAAAATTATATTTTAGGGGTCAGCCCCATGGCATGGTGGTTAAGTTCAGTGCACTCCACTTTGGCAGCCCAGGGTTCGGATCCCAAGCACAGACCTACACCACTTATCCACAGCCATGCTGTGGCAGCAACTCACAGACAAAACAGAGGGAGATTGCCATAGATGTTAGCTCAGGGTGAATCTTCCTCAGCAAAAAAATAAATAAAATTATATTTTAAGACTACAGTTGTTGGTTTTAATGTATATTAAAGAAATCTATTAACTTAAAAGTTTATTTATTTTTTGCTTTTAAAAGGAATTAAACAGGGGCTGGCCCCGTGGCCGAGTGGTTAAGTTCGCGCACTCCGCAGCAGGCGGCCCAGTGTTTCGTTAGTTCGAATCCTGGGCGCGGACATGGCACTGCTCATCAAACCACGCTGAGGCAGCGTCCCACATGCCACAACTAGAAGAACCCACAACGAAGAATACACAACTATGTACCGGGGGGCTTTGGGGAGAAAAAGGAAAAAAATAAAATCTTTAAAAAAATAAAAAAAATAAAATAAAAGGAATTAAACGTTTAGATGGGACCCTAAAAGTATTCTGGGACCTGGGCATGGTGCCTACTATACGGTAAGTCAAACCTGCAGATTTCCCTCTGACTCTCATCCAAATTTAGTGCCACAATAAAGAGGGCAAAGAGAACAAATTCTTCATGGGGTAATCCATTACATGAGTAAAACACATCATTTTACAAGGTGACAAAACAGGAGAGTAACTACAAACCTATAATGGAAACATCCCCTTCTTAGGAAAAAAAAAAAGGCAATAAACTCTTCAAGCTGCCTTTGCATTGTTAGTGATATAGTATAAGTGACTGGCAGTGATAAATCAGAAACCATCAGATGAGCTGAAAAATCTGAAGCCACACGAGGCTGCAAATCTGCGAGGCATTACAATGTTCACAAAAATCAAGACAAGGTATTTTTCTGATGACTTGCTGTGATCAATGGGAAAAACTGTAAAAAAATTTAAAATATCCAACTTAAACTTTTTTAATGATTAACCCAAAGCCACCATCGCCTTTCAATATACAGCATTTAACTAACCAGAAAAATTTCAAGTCGGTTAAAGAAGCAGTCAAGCATCCAAAGGGATACATGTTTAACCTATTTTACTAGAGACTCAACATCCATTTTCCTCTTATTAATGGATGGAAAAGTAATTTCTCTGCCAGGAAAGGGTAATTATTTAAAATGTAGATGTGTTGCACTTCACAGCTCTCAGCTACTCAGCTGGCAGAAATAGCGCCTCTGGAAAGCAGGTCAATTATTTACCAAATTAAAGACAACAGATCTGTTTTAGAAATGTCAGGTTTATTGCAGAGAATTGAGAATTTCTTCCTTATGTTTCTAATTTCCAATTAAATTAATAATGCCAATCTAGCGTACTTAGTTACACAAATACGACGTAGTTTCCACAAGATATTTTTAATAAATATCTATTACATATTTCAGTCTTAATTATATGTGCCATGTGTCTTAATATAATATAATTTCCCATCACAGATCACTCTCGCGATTCAGGGAGGGACACAATTCTTATTCAAACCACAAATTAGAAATAAGTTGTTTTTATCCAACAAGTGACTAATTACATTGAATTAATGCCTTATCCCTGCCCTGACATAGTTTTTCCATGATTATAATGATAGGTAAAAAAATGAATTAATGTAATTATTCAACATATACTTATTCACTATCAACTATGTGAAAATTACCAGGCTAACACCTGTGGACAAAATAAAAGCTTACCTCTAGCAGAAAACAGGTTGAAGGGATACTCTTGATGGGTATAAATAAATTAAAAGCTAGAATGAGGGAAGTTAATAATAATGAAAACAACAACAGCTAATATTTATGGAGGTCTTGCTATGTTTTAGGCATCGTTTTAAATACCATCATTAGCGCTCATTTTATTGATGAGGAAACTGAAGTACTGGGAGTGATCCAAGCTGACTAAGTAACTTGCCCAATGAAGAGGAGCGGACAAGACACTTTATACAGGGTCAGCTAAGTCTTCCCAAAATGATATCCAAGATGGGACTCAAGAGATAAATAAGAGTTGGCCAGTAAAAGAGGATTCCAGGTAGAAGGAAAATGATGTTAACATGTTTAAGCAGCTGAAAAATATCTACTATGGCTAGATGTTGGAGGGAAAATGCAGTTCAGTTCGAAGCAGTAAACCTGTGCTAAGTTGTAATACTTTTGGACAATATACTCAGAGCAAAAAGGAAGCTGTAGAAAGATGGAAGTATCATTAACATTTAACATTCCTTACAAAATATTTGAGTATCTTAAAATGGAAAAAACACATGGATTAAGTATGATACAACATACATAGTTAAACAGAATAACCTAGAATTGGGCTGTGATCAAATAAGATTTTTTAAAAACTAAGAGTAACTGAATGATTCTCATATGTGTTGTTATGGATTTAATGTGTAACCCCTAAATTCCCATGTGGAAACTCTAAAAACCCAGTGTGGCTATATTTGGAGATGGGGTTTAAATGAGGTCATAAGCGTGGGGCTCTGATCTGATAGGGTTAGTGTCTTTATTAGAAAAAAGACCACAGAGCTCGCTCTCTCTCGCTCTCTCTTCTTTCTCTCTCTCACACACACATGTGAGGATACATCGAGAAGGTAGCCATTTTTGCTAGCCATGAAGAAAGACTTCACTAGAATCCAAATCAGCTATGATCTTGATCTTGGACCTCTAACATCTGTGTCTGTGAGAAAATAAATATCTATTGCTTAAGCCACCAAAGCCCATGGTATTTTGTTAAAGCAGCCCAAGCTGACCAATACATGTCCACAGGTTATTGTCTAAACCTAGTGTCCTAGAGAACATCTTACATGTTCAAATGACCAACAAAGACGCTTTTGGGGTCAAATTTGTAAAAGCCCAAGAGGCTGTTGTTCTTGCCCTGTAACAAAAACAAACCAATAAACAACAAAATCAAAGTTTTTAAAAAGTCTACTTGAAAGTTCAATACAAAAAAACCTAAATAAAAGTATGGGCTCTTGTCTCAAGCAGAACAGCAGGAAGAAGATAGGAAGGTCACAGCAACCTTGGAGAAACTCGCAATGGCTCCATCTGAACTGACACCACAGATGAGAACACTGACCCCCTAAAATGCAAATGTGTGCCCAACTTAATCAAGAGGATCGAGATTAATAATGCCAAAAGCTGTGAACAAAGAAAGAGAGCTGACATTTGCTGAAAGAAAAAATAACTGTCAAACTAAACTATCACATCTAGTTGAAGTATTCTTCAAAATTATGGGCAAAATACAGGTATTCCCACACAGAAAGAAGCTTAAAGAAGTCATCTTCATCAAGCTCCAGGAAACATCCCAAAAAACTATGTTACTTTACTGAGAAAAGTACAAAAGGAATTCAAAGGAAGAAAGATAGCATTTTGAAAAAATGAAGTAGCAATTGGATATCCACAGGCCAAAAAAAAACAGCCATGACCTAAAACTGATGTTATACAAAAACTAACACAAAATGGATCATAGATTTAAATATAAAATGCAAAACTAGAACACTCTTAGAAAATTACATAGGAAAAAGCTTCAGGCCCCAGATTAGGAAGCATTTGATAGGCATGAACACAAAAACACAACTGATAAAGGAAGAACAAATTGGATTTGACAAAAAATGAAAATTTTGCTCTGCAAAAGAACCTGTTAAAAAGATAAACTTCTCACTGGGAAAAAAGATTTCCAAGTCACATATCTTAAAGAGGACCTATAACTAGTATATATAAAATAAAATATGGGGGCCAGCCCCATGGTCAACTGGTTAAAGTTTTGTGTGCTCCACTTCGGCAGCCTAGGTTCATGGGTTTGGATCCTGGGTGCAGACCTACTCCACTCATCAGCCATGCTGTGGAGGCATCCCACATATAAAAAACAGAGGAAGATTGGCACAGATGTTAGCTCACAGCTAATCTTCCTCAAGCAAAAAAAAGAAAGAGGAAGACTGGCAATGGATGTTAGCTCAGGGTGAATCTTCCTCACTTAAAAAAATTTTTTTAATTTAAAGATTACAACAGCCTCTTGGGCTTTTACAAATTTGACCCCAAAAGCGTCTTTGTTGGTCATTTGAGCATGTAAGATGTTCTCTAGGACACTAGGTTTAGACGATAACCTGTGGACATGTATTGGTCAGCTTGGGCTGCCTTAACAAAATACCATGGGCTTTGGTGGCTTAAGCAATAGATATTTATTTTCTCACAGACACAGATGTTAGAGGTCCAAGATCAAGATTTAATTTGAAATTTAATTTCATTTAATTTAAAAATTTTTTAAATTAAAAATGGTGAGAATACCAAATGCTGGCAAGGATGCAGAGAAACCAAGTCTAGAGGATTAAAGGAAAGTATGAGAACAATGTCTCTAACCAAGTAGAGGATGTCAATAAAGAGATAACATTATAAAAAGGAAAGAAACAAATTCTGGAGGTAAAAAGCATAATAACTGAAATGAAAATTTCACTAGAGGGGGTCAAATAGAAGATTTGAACTGGCAGAAGAAATCAACTGAGATAATCCAGCTTTCGATAAAAAGAATGAAGAAAAATGAATAGAGCCTCTGAGACCTGTGGGATACTATCAAGGAGATGAATCTACAAGTAATGGGGGGGGGAGTCCTGGAAAGACAGAAGAGGGAAAAAGAGGCAGAAGAATGTTTAAAGAAATACTGACTAAAAGGCAAAAATTTGATGAAAAACATTTAGGGCAGTGAAACTATTCTGTTATGATACTACAATGGCAGAGACATGTCAATATTAATTTGTCAAAACCCATAGAATGCATAACACCAAGAGTGAACCCTAATGTAAACTCTGAACTTTGGTTGATAATTATGTGTCTACATAGGTTCATTGACTGTAACAAAAACCACCAGCATGGTGTGAAATGTCCACAGTGTGGGAGATTGTGTGTGTGTGTGTGTGTGTGTGTGTTGGGGGGGAGTATATGAGAGTGCTCTCCACTTTCCACTCAATTTTGCTGTGAACCTAAAACTGGTCTAAAAAAATACAGTTTATTAATTTAAAAAAAAGTTTCCTTGAAAACGTTACTCATTGTGTGTCTAAACAATTGAAAGCAACAAACTTACACCACCCATACTGACTCAGCCCAGATCTAAGCATGGAGACCTCTCTGGCACTTCTAACTAAATCATAAATGTTGCCATTAAAATAATTTGTTTTAATTCGGGACTCAGAGTCACAGCTAATAAACTAGAATGGCAAGGAGAAATTCAAAAACAAACTGAATGCAGCTGCTGAACTAGAAGTTTCCCAATTCTATTTAATGGCATCCGTTTCTTTTGTGAATAGGTCCCACACAAGATCGACTGCGCACCACCCAGTCAAACAACCGACATTTTCGCCTTCATTCACTTTGCAGTGTTATTCCACCATGTACATTTTACAATGTTTCTAAAATTTCTCAGGAGGTAAACAACAGGTCTGGTTTATTCTTGAATTTTGATGTCCAGGACATTCTGATAACTCCGTTGTCTAAAAACATCTCTTTTAAAAGAAAAGACTGAGAAATTTATTTATGTTCTTGAGTATAACAGTGATATGTAAAGGTAAACAGGTTAGAGAAAACTCAGGTTTAACAACAAAAAACATGATCAACTTTTTCTGTATGTTTTGTTTTGCTAATTTTTTTAAATGAACTTTCCTAAACTTGTAAATAATATTCCAACAAGCACTATTGTTATTGCTGGCCACACTACATACCAAAAAGAGAATTATCAGAGAGAGTTAAAATAGTTAAAACTTACTGATATAAATAAATTGAGAAATATGTATGGATACATGTCAAGAAAAACTGGAGGGTGTTATTGGAGGATATACAAGTTATATTTTGAAGAAGGCCAATTTAAATTTAAAAATCATAAGCACTATCTAAGGCTGACTTAAATTACATATCATTGTATAAAATACCAATTAATAAAAGTTCAGAAGCTGACAAAATAAGTCAGCCAGAGAGCAAAAACCTGCTACATTTTACAACATATAGAGGCCATAAACAAAGATTGATAGAAAATACATCATTTGATCTCCCCAAAATATTTTTTTATAATATAACATAGATAATTAAAAAAAAAAAAAACTATTACGGTATCCATGCATTTACAAATGGCAATGCAGCCTCTTACCTCAAAAATTCCATATATATATATGTATGTCTCAATCCAAGAGTTAGAGTAAAACAAGAAATACGAAACAGAAACTAGACAAGCAAAATAAAATGTCACCTAATGACAGGAGCTGAATAATAGCTAGCAGCCACAGCTGAGCCCAATGCCTTTCTCTGTGAAGCTGTTCAGCTGCTAACCAGCTAAAACAAAAAAAAGACTTTCAAATCATTGAGAACTGAATATTTTATATATACACTTGCTCATATTCCAGCAATAACAGTCATATTCTGAAAAGCAAAAATACTCAGAGCTGAAGAGGAAATAACTAAGATGAAATGTAAGCAATTGCACGAAATCTGTCTATCAGCTTCTGTAAAAGATTCTGCAAACCAGTTTTGTGAATGGTTGCTGAGTTATGAACCCCTCATTTAATTCAAATATTTAAGCGGGTACAAAGCGTTTATAAAATGCTGCAGAAAAGATAACACATTGAGAAATATATCTGCCACACAGTAAACTGACGAGTCCACAGCATAGACTCTGCTTCACAGTCTATGTCAAAGGTGCCGTATTTTCCTTGCCTCATTCATTCAACTAACATTGATTTATACACCAGGCGCTAAATCATTACCTCCTAGCCAATCATCTATCAGGTTCCAGTTTAGAACTGACTTCCTTTTAAACAACTTTCCTCAATAGTCAAAGACTACTATTCACCTCCTAGCCCTCGGTCCTTACTCCACAAAGGATTTTCCTTCCTTCCTTGTTTGTTTGTTTGTTTGTTGAGGAAGATTAGCCCTGAGCTAATATCCACTGTCAATCCTCCTCCTTTTACTGAGGAAGACCGGCCCTGACCTAATGACCGTGCCCATCCTCCTCTACTTTATGTGGGACACCCACCACTTCATGGCTTGCCAAGGGGTGCATAGGTTCAAACCTGGGATCTGAACCAGCGAACTCGAGGCCACCAAAGTGAAACATGAGAACTGAACAGCATGCTGTGCTACTGGGCAGGCCCCATTTCCTTCCTGGTTTTAAGTCCCTATCTCACAACATGAGTAGGGTGTATCTTTTCTTAACTGAATCACAAAGACTGAATTAGGCAATGTGAATGGAGTCACCAGTGAGAAAGCAAGCTTCCAATGTGTTTAGTTGAAACAAGTGAAATCATTCCAAGTATCAACCTTTTTGATAACAGGCTCTTAAAACATTTTAATGCCATGAATCTTTTTCGCAATATAGTGAAGTCAAGGAACCTCTTTTGCAGAATAATATTTTTTGAAAGACAAAATAAAATACTAGGATTTTAAAAATTGACATACTCTCTAAATTCTATCCATGGACCTCTCAGATCTTGCACCCAGGTTAAGAAGTCTTGTCTTAGATTCAAGAAGAAATGCAACAGACTCTAAAACTCATAAAATAGTTATAAAATGATCTTCCCTCCAAGAAATTAAAAGATTCAATGTGATTTTGAATTAAGAATACGACAGTAGAAGGAAGCCAGCCCAGTGGCACGGTAGTTAAGTTCACATGTTCTGCTTTGGCGGCCCAGGTTTCGCCAGTTTGGATCCCGGGTGCAGACCTATGCACAGCTTGTCAAACCATGCTGTGGTAGGTGTCCCACACATAAAGTAGAGGAAGATGGGCACAGATGTTAGCTCAGGGCCAGTCTTCCTCAGCAAAAAAGAGGAGGATTATCAGCAGATGTTAGCTCAGGACTAATCCTTCTCAAAAAAAAAAATACGACAGTAGAAGAAATGTCAATTTATATGTATTATATGTATTAAAATGTTACATACACACCAAAGGAATGATCCATGAAATAAATAATTGGTAAGTTGGGCTTCATTAAAATTAAATATTTCTGATCTGAATTTAGAAACACATTCAAGAGAATGAGAAGACCAGCCACAAATGGGGAGAAAATATTTACAAAACACATATCTGATACAGGGCTGTTATCCAAAATATACAAAGAACTCTTAAAACTCAACAATAAAAAAAATGAACAAACCAATTAAAAAATGTACAAAAGAAAAAAAATGGAGAATAGATCTGAACAGACACCTAAGCAAAGAAGACATACAGATAGGAAATAAACTATGGTATGTCCATATGATGGACTATTATTCAGCGTTAAAAAGAAATGAGCAATCAAAGCATGAAAAGACATGGAGGAGCCTTAAATGCTGATTAATAAGTGAAAGAAGCCAATCTGAAATGGCCACATTCCCTAAGATTCCAACTATATGACACTCTGCAAAAACTGAGAGTATGAAAACAGTAAAAAGACCGGTGATTGTCAGGAGGTGAGAGAGGAAGGAATGAACAGGCAGAGCGAAAGGGATTTTTAGGACAGTAAAACTGCTCTGTATAGAACTATAATGGTAGATATATGTCATTATATATTTGTCAAAACCCACAGAATGGACAGCACCAAGAGTGAACTCTAATGTAAACCGGAACTCAGAGGTTAGCTAGGGAAACAAATATTTAAAGAAATGATTACTGCATCGAGTTATACAACTAGTGCTCCAGGGACACAAAAAAGTAGGTATAAATATAAATATAAAAACACAAATTTGGGAGTTTAAAAAGAAATCAAATGGCCAATGTAAATGACAATTATGAAACCATAGACGACGACGGTTCTCTAGAACTAACTGCCAGACAGTGGCAGAAAAAAATGCACCATTCTTCAAGTTATACAATATGTTCTTATTACAATGGAAAGTCACAGACAGGAAAAGATACAGCTTCCAAGGTCTGAAGCACTCTAGAACTATGGCAATATGAAATATACATTAATACAAAGGAAATCTGACCATAACAGATGGACTATCAAAGTGAGTCATACTGGTTACTCCAAGTGAAGCGCTGCAAGTGACATAACTTCCAGACTGTTTCTTCAAATTTAACTTAATTCCCACAACATGAAAGCATTTCAGTAAATTTTCGTTTTCATTAATTAAATCAATCCTACTGATCAACAGCTGCTACAAAAACCTTCCTCTCTATCAAAAAATGACTAATTAAGATATTAGAAGGAAGATTATTCAAAGTATACTCTATATTATCCTCTTACCATCATTCTTTATTTGAAAAGATGGAAAAAAGATGGGTCTTTCCATCAGTTTTAACTAATAGGATCATTTCTGAAGAATAAGATAAAAATGGCCGTCTCTTCAGACCCATCAACCAAAGGGATTAGATCTGAAAAGACTGTAAGTTTATGAAGACTATTTCAACTCTAAAAGCAAAAGAGCAATTTTATCTTTTATTTAGAAACAAAGTATTTTTAAAAGAACTCCATTGGAGTGGAAGTCGACTACTGGAAGTATTAAATCAATTCCTAATTACGAAAATTGGTAGTTAGAGAGAGAGAATTAAGCATTTATCCTGCCTTCTACATATAGAAGAACGGTGGCTCAGTCCTGGCTGATGAGAGAAAACTGTTTTTATAGAAAAAAAGCAGTTAATCAATGCAGACAACATAGAATTAGAAAAACCATCATTATGTAACCATCAGCATAACAAAACTATTAAGTGAAAATGTGTTTCAGGGGCCGGCCTTGTGGCCAAGTGGTTAAGTTCCCATTCTCCACTTCGCAGGCCCAGGGTTTCTCCAGTTCGGATCCTGGGTGTAGACATGGCACCGCTCATCAGGCCATGCTGAGGCAGCGTCCCACATGCCACAACTAGAAGGACCCACAACTAAAATATACAACTATGTACTGGGGGGACTTGGTGAGAAAAAGAAAAAAAAAAAAAGTTTCAGAAATGAGGCCAAAATAACACTCTTCAGATTACTTGCAAATCTCCACAAGAAAAATCTACTTCCAATATGTAGGCATTTGATGGATCACTAATTTATCCAGGTGATCAAACATAGTATCATAAATTGTAAGACCACCTGATACGATATGTCTTCTGCTGGGATGAAATGATGTAGACAGTAATACCTATGAAGTCAAAAAAAAGAATCCAAGGCAGGCCCTGTGACCCAGTGGTTAAGTTCTTGCATTGCACTTCGGTAGCCCAGGCTTTCACCAGTTCGGACCCTGGGTGCGGACCTGGCACCACTCATCAGGCCATGCTGAGGCAGCATCCCACACACCACAACTAGAAGGACCTACAACTAGAATATACAACTACGTACTGGGGGCTTTGGGGAAGAAGAAGAAAAAGGGAAAAAAAAAGAAAAAAAAGGGAAGATTGGCAACAGACGATAGCTCAGGAGTCTATCTTTAAAAAAGAAAAAAATCCTTACCTGAATGTATTCAAAACTGCTTTAGGGAATAAAGAAAAACATTATCATGATGAAAAATACGATAAATGCAAAATTTGGATAAGATATGATAAATGCAAAATTTGGATAAGATACCTGGTCTGGACACTGCAAAAAAGAAAAGTTGGAAGTAATAAACTGGATTAAAAGGAACTAAAGAGACATAGCAAAATGTAACAAGGAAATTTTAATTACATCTTGCTTTGGAGCAGTCAGAACACATTTTTGAGACAACTGGGAAATTTTAAATTATGGCTTGGATATTAGATAATATAATGTGTTCATTTTATGAACTACAATATACTATTTGGTAATGTGTTCATTTTATGAACTACAATATACTATTTGGTTATGTAGGTAAAGGTCCTTATTCTTAGGAAATGCATGGTTAATCTGTAGTGGGTGAAATGTCATCACATATAGAACTCACATTCAAATGTTTCAATCTTTTGATTTTCTTTGTCTTCTTCTTCTCCCTGAAGCCCCTAGCACATAGTTGTATATTCTAGCTGTAGGTCCTTCTGGCTGTGCTACGTGGGATGTCACCTCAGCATGGCTTGATGAGCAGCGCCATGTCCACGCCCAGGATCCAAACCAGTGAAACCCTGGGCCACCAAAGCGGAGTACGCAAACTTAACCACCCAGACACGGGGCTGGCCTCCTATCTTTTAAATCTATTTTTATGTTTGAAACTTTTCATAATAAAAAGTTTAGAGAAAAAATGAAAAGTAATAGGGCATTCCACATTGTTATAACATCTCTCTTTGTTAAATGTCTTAAAAACAACCAGAAAAACAAAAACCGCCACAAAAAAAGGAGAAAAATACAAGTAAACTAATTTATGAAATGTTACAAAGTTAAAAAGAAATGAAGTTACAAACAAAATGGCATTCCCTTACATTAATATGCAGTTTAGAATACTGAAATTCTTGGCTCAATTACAATACAGAAATTAATGCAACTCAACAGCACTGTTTACCTACTGCTGCTATTCAATCACCACTTTTTTGAGAGTAAAACTAATATTTAGAGGGTTTCTGGATTTGTATTATAAATTCATTCATTCAACAACCACTTACTGAAGACTACTTTTGTGATATACACTAACACATATTAAAAGGGTCAGATTCCATATTTCTTATTATCCATTTCCAAAAAGATCAGTTGGAAAACCCATTATATAAACGGCAAAAAGAAAAACAAAAAGGACGTACCACTTGTATTAAAAGCCATACAACACACTGGTTTTTCATGAGCAGGGAAGTGGGCCACGATACCATCACTGTCAGAATCCTCGCTCAGAAGCACCTTTACAAAAAGAAAGAGGGCAAACGGAAGTTAATCTTGACTCACCAATTACTGAGCGTGAAGATACACACAGCTACACCACAATATTCCTGATAAATAACATGCTTCCACTCTATTGGAAGATAACTCTCGTCAGTACAAGGTGAGAATGCCACGTTAGGAATGAGGAAACGACATATACATGCCCCCAGCAGATCAATCATACAAACTCTAAAAAGAGTTGGTTGACTTGACTGTAGATGACAGAGATGATAATTTCTTGAAGCATAGATTCAGGAGGGAAAAATAACACAAAATCAGCTTTGTAGAACTTTATCCAAGGACAAGAACATACAGTTCTTATTGTGTTACGGCCTGCTGGAAAATTCTTGCCCATGATTGGAATAGAACAGGAGAAAACAACATAAGTTAAATAAAAATAAACAGCCATATATTAGAGGAATTACTCATAAAATTTTTATTTACAGTACAAAAGTTGTGGTCTTTAACTTCTAGTTTTTAGATGGACACATCACTTATTTGAAAATATTACCAAGTCATAAAAGCAGAAATACATTAGAACAGATAGTTTTGTATCTCTAACTTATTCCCCTTCATTTTCTTATAAGCATATTGAAATACAGTTTACATTCCATACAATTTTCGCACTGTGAGTGTACTGTTCAATGATTCTTCGGGGAAAAAAAGTTTTAAATTAACATGTATTTATTTTACAAAGCAAGTAATTAACTCAAGAAACCAAAAGGTTTTACACACATAATGTTCCAAACCTACTATATCAATATTGGATCATGATATTCAGAGATAACGAATTTAATCTGAAGTAACCCAGGAAGTAGTTCTACATGGGCAATGTGAATCTTGCTTTTAGTGTGAAAAGCTTTACAGAGGTATAATTTACATACCATAAAAGTCACCTATTTTATGTTTACAATTCAATGATTTTATATAGTACTACAATCATTACAACAATTCATTATACAGAAACGTCTGATTTGTCATCCTTTCCTATCTTAATGCTTTAATTTTCTTGCCTTATTGCTCTGGCAAGAACTGTAATTCAGTCAAGTTATAGATTTAGCGATTTTCTTCTGTGTAGATCTATTTTTTATTACCATCTCAACCATATTTACTTGCTCAGTTCAGTATCGTTAAGTATATTCACATTGATGTGTAACAGATTTCTAGAACTTTTTCATCTTCAACATTGAAACTCTACACCCACTAAACATTCATTCTTCCTCTCCCTTACCCCCAGCCCCTTCTACTGTTTCTATGATTTTGACTACTTAGATAGTGAAAATAAGTGGAAGAATACAGTATTTGTCATTTTCTGACTGACTTATTTCCCTCAGCACAATGTCTTCAAGGTTCATCCATGTTGTAACATATGACAAGATTTCCTCATTTTTTAAGTCTATATAATATTATTACATTGTATGTATATAACACATTTTTCTTTTATCCATTCATCTAGTGATGGACATTTGGATTGCTTCCCCTCCAGGCTGTTGTCAATAATGCTGCAATGAACATGGATATGTAAATATCTCTTCAAGATTCTGCTTTGAAATCTTTTGCATATAAACCTAGAAGTGGAATTGTTAGATCATATGGCAATCCTATTTTTAATTTTTTGAGGAACTTTCATACTGGTTTCCATAATGGGTGCATCATTTTACATTCCCACTAAACAGATCACAAGGGTTCCCACTTCTCTACATCATCAACAACACTTATTATTTTTTGTTCTTTTGATAGTGGTCATCTTGATAGGTGGGAGGTGGTATCTCATTGTGGTTTTGATTTGCAATTCCCTAATGATCAGCAATACTAGGCATCTTTTTATATGCTTATTGGCCATCTCTATATCTTCTTTGGAGAAATGTCTATTCAAGTCCTACGCCCATTTGTTAATTGGGTTATTTCGTTGTTGTTGAGTTGTAGAAGTTCCTTATATATAGTATATATTAACTCATTATCAGATATATTATTTACAATTATTTTCTCCCACTCTATCGGTTGCCTTTTCACTCTGCTGATGGTTTCCTTCAATGTGCAGAAGTTTTTAAGTTTGATGCAGCTCTACTACTCTATTTTTTATTTTGTTCCCTGTGCTTTTGGCATTATATCCAAGAAATCATTGCCCAATCCAATGTCCTGAAGTTTTTCTTCTAGGAGTTTACTAGTTTTAGGTCTTATGGTTAGGTCTATAATACCTTTGAGTTAATTTTTATATATGGAGAAAGGTAGGGGTCAGTTTCATCCTTCAGCATGTGGCTGTCCAGTTTTCCCAAAATGCTATTCGTTGAAGAGACTGTCCTTACCCCATTGCATAGTTTTGGCACACTTGTCGAAAATCTTTCAGACTTATATGCATGGGTTTATTCCTGTACTCTCTATTCTGTTCCATTGATCTACATATTTATGCCCATCATCTTAAGTACCATTGCTTTGTAGTATGTTTTGAAATCAGGAAGTGTAAGGGTTCCAACCATGTGCTTTTTCAAGATTGTTTTGGCTTTTCAGGGTTCCTTCAGATTCCATAGGAATTTTAGGATGGTTTTTCTGTTTTCTATTTCTGCAAAAAATGCCATTGGGATTTTGATGGGGATTGCATTTAATACATACATCACTTTGAGTGATATGGCTATTTTAACAACATTAAGTCTTAAAATACGGCATGAGAGGGACCTGTCCAGTGGCGCGGTGGTTAAGTTGGCACGTTCCACCTCAGTGATCCAGGGTTTGCGGGCTCAGATACTGGGTGTGGACCTACATACTGCTTATCAAGCCATGCTGTGGCAGGCGTCCCATATATAACACAGAGGAAGATGGGCATGAATGTTAGCTCAGGACCAATCTTCCTCAGTAGGAAAAAAAAAAAAAAGAGGAAGATTGGCAGCAAATGTTAGTTCAGAGCTAATCTTCCCCCTCAAAGAAAAAAACCCAGCATGAGACATCTTTCCATTTATCTGTACCTTCTTTGACTTCCTTTAGCAATGTTTTATAGTTTTCAGTGTATAAGTCTTTCACCTCCTTGGCTAAATTTACTCCTAAAAGTTCATTTTATTAAAAGACAACAAAATTGACAAATCCTTAATTAGACTAACAAAAAAAGAGAGAACTCAAATAGCTAAAATTAGAAATGAAAGAGGAGATATCATAATCAATATCACAAAAATAAAAAGAATTATAAGATACTTTTATGAACAATTACACACCAAAAAATTTGAAAACCCAGAAGAAACGGATGAGTTCCAAGAAACATATAACCTACCAACACTGAATCATTCAGAAATAAAAAATCTGAACAGCCCTATAACTAATGAGGATATTAAAGCAGTAATCAAAAACTTTGCAACTAAGAAAACCCAAAGACAAGATGGCTTTTCTGGAGAATTTTACCAAATATTTAAGGAATTAACACCAACCCTCAAAATTCTCCAAATAACCAAAGAAAAGGGAACCTTTCCAAATTCATTTTATGAGGCCTTCATTGCCCTGATACCAAAACCAGAAAAAGACAAAAAGAAAACTATAGATCAATATTCCTGATAAATATTGATACAAAAATCCAAAACAGAATAGGAGGAAACCAAATTCAACAGCACCTTAAAAGGTCATATACCATGAACAAGTGAGATTTATACTTGGAACGTGAGGATGGTTCAACATACAAAGATCAATTAATGTAGTACACACATTAACAAACTGAAGGACAAAACACATGATAAATCAACGCAGAAAAAGCATTTGACAAAACTCAACCACTAAGTCATGTACACAGAGTCCAAAGCTAACGTAAAATGCAATGGGGAAAGACTGAGAGCTTGTCTCTAGGGTCAGTAAGAAGGCAACAATGCCCACTCTCAGCACTACTGTCAACAGAGCACTAGAAAGTCTAGGCAAAGCATCTACACACACAAAAAAGAATAAAAGGCATAGAAATTGGAAAAGAACCAAAATTCCCTACATTCACAGATAACATGATCTTATAGAAGACCCTAAAGATTCCACACACACAAAAACTGTTAGAACTAATAAATGAATTCATCAAAGTTGCAGGGTACAAAGTCAACACTCAAAAATCAGTTTGTTTCTATATACTAACAATGACCAATCCAAAAAGGAAATTAAGAAAACAATCCTATTTGCTATACCATCAGATTTATCAACTTTGTTAATCTTTTCAAAAAACCAATCTATTGTATCGAAATATGATGTACATTCGGAAAAAAAACCAATTTAGGATTTTTCCCAATATTTCACTGTTTGCCATTTTGTCGAATTCCGTTCATATTTTTCTTATTTACTTTATTTGTCTTGTTTTGGTTATAATTTTCTCTTCTTTTTCTAATCTCTTAGGGGCAAAGCTATTACTAATTTGAGACCACTTTTCTTCCCTACTATAAGCATTTAAAGCTATAAATTTCCCTCAATGCAATACTATAACTGTACTTCACAAATTATATGTTCTATTTTTATTTTCATTCCATTCAAAATATTTTCTAATTTCCTAAGATTCTTTCTCTGACCCATGAGTTATTTACAAATGTGTTGTTTTATTTCCAAATATTTGGAGATTTCCATAATTTCATTCTGTTATTGATTTCCATTGCTAACATTGCATGATTTTAATCATTTTAAAGTTATTTAGATTTGTTTTATGGCCAATCTATATGGTCTATCTTGGAGAACATTACAGATGTTCTTGAAAAGAATGAATTCTGCAGGTTTTGGGGGAAGTGCTAGGTCAAGCTGGTTGATAGTGTTAATCAGCTCTATATCCTTACAAATTCTCTGTCTAGTTTTTCTATCAATCACTGAGAGCACAGTATTTAAATATCAAGCTGCAAATGTTAGCTATAATTTCTCCTTTCAATCTGTCAGATTTTGCTTAATGTTTCTTGGGCTATATTGTTATGTGTTTATACATTAAGAATTGTTTTATCTACCTATTACATTGACCTTATCATTATGAAATGTCCCTCCTTTTCTCTGACAATATTTCTTGACTGAAAGTCTGATATTAACATAGCTATTCTAATTCTACTATGGTTATCCTTTGCATGGTACATTTCTTCCATCTTCTTACTTCAACAAATTAGGTCTTCGAATCTAAAGTGATTCTGATCTGACAATCACTGTCTTTTGATTTGATTCCATTTATAGCTAATATAATTATGCACATAATTGGACTTAGGTCTGCCATTTTGCTATTTATTTTTATATCTCAGGTATTCACTGTTCCTCTGATTCTCCTCTTTTGTGTTAAACCATTATTTTAAATGTTACTATTTTAATTCCTCTTTTAATTTTTTTAGAGTAATTTCTTTGTGGTTGATGTGTAGGTTATAAGGTGCTGTATAGGTTACAAGATTACAGGTTAATTGCAGACTTAATTGCAATAAATTACAGCTCCTTGCTCCTATATAGCTGCATTTCCTCCCCACTTCCTTTGTGCTACTGTTGTCGTAGGTGTTACCAACGGAGAAACATGCTATATTCCCTAAAACAATCTTCTACCTTTTAAAGAAAGTAAAAGAAGAGAAAGATACATATTTATATATTTTATTTCTTCAAATATTTTTCTGCCCCTTTCTCACCTCTCTGAGATTCCAATTACACATATGTTAGTATTCTGATGTTGTCCCAAAGGTCTCTGAGGCTCTGTTTATATTTCATCTATTCTTCCTCTCTGTTCTTCAAACTGGCCCCAAACTGAACCGCAACCTCAGGCTACCAGAGGTGCACATCATCCCTATTCATCACCTACCATGTTCCCTACTTTCAGTAAAAACACTCTTGGACTTGGGCTTTAACCTTCTACTGAAAATCAAGTAAATCCCCTCTCTAGACTGGAAATTGCTTGTTCACATGGCCCACTCTGCTCTGATAAAATTATCACACTCACCAGCTCCAGACAGATATGATTAAGAGCAGCTTCAGCCAAGAAAGCCATTGTCTCCTACTACTGTCATCAAATTCTAGCATCTTTTCATGAATAAATGCTTATCATTTCGTTCTTAGATTTGGGTCAATTTCCAGAGTCCCCAAAGAGTTATTTTTGAAAATTCTGTCCAGTAAAGTACTTATTTTCTAGGGAGAGGATCCACTTATCTCTTCACTTCAGCACAGCTGAGATTCATGCTCAAATAATCAGTAAATTTTACATACAAATAACCCATTTTAAATATGTAAGTAGATAAGGCTTTGTGAATTTATAGGGTTGTGTAACCATTACCATATTCTAGATGTAGAGGACCTCCATTACCCCATCAATTTCTTCACGATGGCTTTACAGTAGATCTCCAAGCCCAAGCCCCAGGCAACCCCTTATGACTATTTTACCTCTTTTACCTTTTCTAAATATTTTTAAATTTTTTCATATAAGTAAATCATGCAATTTATCTTCTATTTTCTTTCAGTAACATAATTTTTTTAGTTCAACCAAGTTGTTTCAGATATCATTCATTTCTTTATATCGCTGAGTTATATTCCATTGTATGGAGGTACCACAACATGTGAATTCACCTACCAATTCTTGGCAATTTGGATTACTTCCAGTTGATTGCTACTATGCATAAAGCCGTTGCAAATATCTGCATACACATCTTTTTTGTGAACATGTTTTTATTTCTCTTGGAGAGATACCTAGAAGTGGATTTGCTCAATCATATGGTAAATGTATGCTGAAGTTTTTATGAAACTGACAAACTATTTTCCAAAGTAGCTATGTTATTTTATATTTCCAATTTCTCCACATCTTTTCCAACACTTTGTATTGTGTGTCTTTTTAATTATGGGCAATCTTATGGCGACAGAAATTAGAGTGGTGGTCACCATTGACCGTGGGACAGGGGCATGAGGAGTTATTGTTTAATGGGTACAGATAATGAAAGAGTCCTAGACATGGATAATAGTGATGATGGCACAACACTGTGAATGTATTTAATGCCACTGAATGGTAATCTTAAAAATGACTAAATGGCAAATTTTATGTTATATATATTTTTTACTACAATTGGAAAATATGCATTATAAATTATTTTTTTCATCTTTCTTTTTCATTGTTCCTTTTGACTTTCAAAAATGTTACGTGAGAAAAAGAAAGAAGTCTTAAAGGAGTAGTCTCCTGGAAAGAGTGTTAAGCCAACTCTGTTATAAACATACAAAGGGTTTGCTTTAGGATATATGGTAAATTCACAGAGTTGTGCAACCATCATCACAATCAAATTTGGAAGATTTTCATCACCCAAAAGAAACCCCTTAACCATTAATAGTCATCCCTCATTTCTGCATTCTCTCCAAACTCTCAGCCCTAGGCAATCAATAATCTATTTTTTCTTTCTATAGATTTGCCTATTCTGGACATTCTGTATAAACAGAATCACAAAATATGTGTTCTTTTGCTATGCATAATATTTTCAAGGTTCATCCATATTGTATCATGAATCAGCACTACATTTCTTTTTATTGATAAATATTATTACATTGTATGTATATATCACATTTTATTCATCCATCCATTGATCAGTTGATGTATATTTGAGTTGCTCCTATTTTTTGGCTGTTATGAATATTGCTGCTATGCACATTCATACACAAGTTTTTACATGGATATATATTTTCATTTCTCTTGGGTATACACCTAGGAGATAAACTGTTGAGTCATAATGGTAACTCTTTTCCAAAGCAGCTGCACAATTTTACATTCCCACCAGCAGTATATGAGGGTTCTCATTTCTGCTTACTGCCATTGGTATATCTTTTTCAGAAAAATGTCTATTCGAATTGTTTGCTCAATTTAATATTAGCTTACTTATCTGTTTATTATTCAGTTATAGGAGTTCTTTCTATATTTTGGATAGCAGTCCCTTATCAAAAATATGATTTCCAAATATTTTCTCCCCTTTAGTGGGTTGTCTTTAAACTTTCTTGATGGTGCAATCTGACGCACAGAATTTTTTAATTTTTACAAAGTTTAACTTACTTCCCAATTTTTTAAAATATAAATACTTCTCATACCTATGTTGATCATATCAGATTACAATTTTTGCCTCAACCAAATATAATTTATAAAACTCATGAGAAGGATAATATATTATACACATTTTGATTTTTACCCATTCCATTGTTCTCCACTTTCTGAAATTCCAAGCCTTCTTTTGTTATAATTTCTTTTTAGAAGACCTTCTTTGGCTATTCTTTAAGAGTAGATCTGCTAGTGAAAATTTTCCCCTTTTAAAAAGAATGTCTTTACTTCCACTTCATTCCTGAAGGATATTTTCATTAGAAATGGAAGCTAGATTTAACAGTTTTTTTCTTTCACTATTTTAAAGATGTTGTACCACTTCCTTCATCTTCCATGGATTCTGATGGGAAATCTACTACCTATCATACATTACTGGAGGGAATGTAAAACAGGACAGCCCCTCTGTAAAATAATTGAGCAGTTTCTGACAAAATTAAATGTACACTTATAAAACTCATCAATCACACTCTTGGGCATTTGGTAAAGAGAAATGAAAACTTACACAAATCACACAAAAACCTTTACACAAATGTTCACGGGAGCTTTATTAGTGATAAGAAAATACTAGAAACAACTCAAGTGTCTTTCAAAGGGTGAATGGTTGAATAGATACATAGAATGATTTACATGCAACAAACTAAATAAACTTCAAGGATATTATATTCAGTGAAAAAAGTCAATCTTATATGATTTCACTTATACACATTCTAGAAATCACAAAATTATAGAGATGGAGAACAGGTTGACGGTTGTCAAGAGAAATGGATGGGGTAGGCGGAGGGATGAGCACGATGACAAAGAGGTATGTCTTGAACAGTCTTGTATCTTAATTGTGATTATATTAATCTATACATAGAATAAAATTTTATAGAACTATGTACACCCACAGACATAAACAAACGGATGCAGGTAAAACAAACAGTAAGAGCTGTATAAGGCCTGTAGCCTAGTTAACAGCAACGTGCCGCTGTCAATTTCCTGGTTTGGATACTGTTACTACAGCTACGTAAGATGTCATCATTCATGAGAAGCTGGAGGAACCTGCGTGAAGGGTACATGGATATATGTGCAACTTACTGGGAGTTTACAATTATTTCAAAATTAAAAGTTAAAAATGCAGAGTATACTGCAGGCTTTTGAATTTCTCTCATTTTGATAGGCGATAAATGGAATCTCAGTGTAGTTTTAATTTGTCTTTAACTTACGACAAGTGAAGCCATGGGTAAGGTTTTATACCAATTGTATATATTTTAGTTTTTTCTGTGAAATATTTGTCTTTTGCTCCTTTTCATATTTCAACTTGGTCTTACAAGATTCTCTTTCCTTTCATGTTATAACCCTAGACCTCTCTTTCCAACACAATTAGTTCATTGAGTACTTTATTTGATGGTTTTAAGAAAGAAGCCATCCAGCAAAAATGCCCATTAATCTTGGTGCATAGCAAAACCTCATACAGCTAAATAGAAGTCTCTGAATCTTCTCCTTAGGAGATTCACAAATATAACAACCAGATATTTTTGGAAGGATTCTCTCCATTGCATTAGCACCTTGCCTAAAACATCAAATCAATAGTACCAGAGATATCCCAATACAATTGTCCTAAGACATGTGATTTTTTTTTTTTTTAAGATTTTATTTTTCCTTTTTCTCCCCAAAGCTCCTTGGTACATAGTTGTATATTTTTAGTTGTGGGTCCTTCTAGTTGTGGCATGTGGGATGCCGCCTCAAAATGGCCTGACGAGCGGTGCCATGTCCACGCCCAGGATCCGAACCAGCGAAACCCTGGGCCAACAAAGTGGAGTGCTGGAAATTAACCGCTCGGTCATGGGCCAGCCACTAAGACATGTAATTTTGACTCATCATTTAACTAAGCAGGCTGAACCTCTAAGTCTATGTAGTAACAACTTGACTGTATTAAAACAAAGCAAAGCAATTTAATTGACACAAGGTAGATAAGCCTTTAATCACATGAACAAAAAGACAGACAAAACACCAGGAACCATTAAATTATTATGAATAACACTTGTACTTGGGGCAAGAAATAGCTCAAGTTTATCTAATCATTCTGGAGCATTTTTCTTTGATTCGAGAATTTGCCACATTGCTAACTTCAATTATATAAATATGTAAAAGCAAATTATAACACAACTTATACTAGCCACAAAATGCTTTTAAAAAACATGAAAGGAACACAGATAGAAAGGGACAAAGTCAATCAAACTCATTCCTTCTTAATGCAGTTACCACACAATGATCCTGTCACCTTAAAATCAAACTAATCAATTTAGCATCAGAAAGATAGTGAATCAAATTTTATATCACTACCACTATAAGCATGGAAATATCTTTACTAAAGGCTCAATGGATTTAAACAGCAAAAGTGAACGCACTGTCAGCTTTAGCTCCTGATATGTATAAGAAAAGGAAAAAATATTACAGCTAAGGTCAAACATCAGTGGGAAAGGGCTCAAAGTGATAAATCTATGACATTAACCACAGCAGTCTTTTTAATACAGTCCAGCATAACCTAAAAACAGCCCTGTACTCCAACTGAACTATTTATCACAGACAAAAATGTCTTCTTGACAAAAAACAGATTCATGTTAACAAAAGAAAGGAAGACAGTATTATACTGAGGAAATCTTGTTGCTCTAAAAATATTTATAATTCTTTCAAAATGCACATAGCAACTTACCATTTATTGAACATCAATTTATATCCTGTCTTATAATTGAATTTATAAATCAAATTAAAATTTCAGAATACGTTATGAGTGGGAATGAAAAGAGATTATGTCCCTAACAAATAACAGAAAAGATAAAATTCTTCAGGTTAAACAACAATTTTTAACTTTTAAAATCTAACATTTCTATGATTCTTATTTTCTAGTAAATTTGTTTCAAGTGTTAACAAGGCATTTTTTACAGAAAAATGAACTTTTGCAACTCCACAATCTACAGTCCATTTCCATATTCCAAATCTGAGTATTCGATTTTAAAGTTATAAAAAGTTAGTGAAGAATGGGGAGAGGGGTCACATTTGAAAACATAAGCCCTAATGCTATACTTTTTACATATTACTTTAAGTTTTTCTTTTTATATGTTCCTATACTTAAATAAAATAAATCAAGGAGTTATACCTCTATTTCATCAGAAATAACAAGAGATAACATTTTCTACTTTTAAATGACTACAAATCTGTCTGTCAACACATGCTAGATGTTTAACAGACTTACTTATACTCACCAAACTAGACAATGCTGGGGAGGGCTGTTACTACTCAGTAAATGTGGGTGGCCTTAGAGTTGAATTAATTAAGAATCAAAGAACAAAAGACAATATTTTTTACTTTAACACTCATAAAACACTAAGGGTTTACATATTTAATTACAATTAAAAGAGAGAACATCTGTATGTGTCTATCAACTTGAGCTAATTAACAGAACTTAGAAAAGAAATC
This sequence comes from Equus quagga, assembly GCF_021613505.1. Lineage (NCBI taxonomy): Eukaryota > Metazoa > Chordata > Mammalia > Perissodactyla > Equidae > Equus > Equus quagga. Next base: position 81,661,952 of record NC_060277.1, on the reverse strand, counting down.
ATTACAGTCAACTGAAAAGTTTGCTAACACTTCATTAAAAAGTTTTACACAACAATACAAGCCTGTAACATATTTGGTTAACCACCAAGTTAAGATGGGACAGGTGGAGAATTATCATTCTTCAGATTTCAAATAAAATACAATAGCGAAATTCAGTAACACAGAATTTCAAAGATTTTTTGTCTTTTAAACAGCAGAGTCCACCTTTTTTTTGAAATGCCACTTGATCTTCCTATAGGAATTAGTGCCTGAGTAGCACCCAAATGGAATCTTTCATCAAGATGTAGGATCAATATAGACTGAAAGCAGATTTTCTCAAAAAGAATGTAATATTTAGGGTTAATACTTTAAAGACACATAGCTTCTAAACACTATGTTCTGAAAACAGAATTAAATATATATTCTATATAAAATTAAAATAATTTCTATTTCACAGATGTTGCTCTATTCCTATCTTATTCTAGTAATTGATTTTAGACTGTATTTTTATAGCAATGATAACAAACTACTAAAATTTAAAAATTACCTTCCTTTCAGAAATATATTTTAAAATTCAAGACTATAATACAAAAGAAAATTTATAAATGCATAGGGGAAGAAAACAAAACCAAATTGGTTTCTTGTCAGCAAGATTTGTATGCAAGTGTAACATATTTTTCCACATTTATAATCATTCCTTCTAAATGTTTATGAACAGAGATTTTTAAAAGCCTGTTTTATCTGAAGACATAGGATTTTATAAGGTATTAGCATGTATATATTCTAATACATACTTTGAGATTTCGTATATTTTTTCATATTTATAGGAAAATATCCATAATAAAATTTGATATTATTCACATTATTGTCATTTGTAACCATCATAATTAGTCAATTAATTTGTTAAATTCCCCCAAATATGTAAGGTCCTGTGGATTGTTTCTACAAGCAAGCCTCTGCCTCAAAAGAAAAAGTATTAGTATTCTAATTTAGGTTATAACAAACGTCATTAAAAAATAAAAAGAAACAGTACTATGAAGAGAACAGCATAAAGAAATATATAATTATTTATGAAACGAATGTCCTGATTAAGAGATAACAAGAGAATTCCTTAGAACCTCAATTTTACCTTTAGGTTTGACGCATTAATAATGTTTGGATTGACAGGTTTTAACAAGTTACTGATCATTTTTTGAAAAAAAATTTTAACCTGAAATAACCTCAATTTCTAGAACTGCAAAGGAACAATCTTCAAGGCTAAGTACATTTTGGTTGATCTTGATCACAAACATATTCTTAGTCTGCCCATCCTCTGCAGAAAATGAGACATTACATGCATCAGAAGTTCTTACCTGGCCCTCTCCTACTGTTTCAGTGTCGATCACTGTGATGATGCCTGGGACCAAAGGACTCCGCCTTGAATTACTGTGCATAGCAACATCATCTTCTGTCACACCTGAAGGCAGTGTGCCTGTCAGCTGAGTCACCACTTTCCCAACCATCGTCAGGCCAGTTTTCAACGTCTGTACAATGAAAGGTAAAATGTATGACTTCACGTCAGTATTTGGATTCTAAACAGAAGTGTGCATTTTGTTAATCCTCCTACCCATTGAATTCTTTATTCTCATACAAGCTTATAGGTAACAGTGAACTGTCACAGAAATTCAGTCTGATTTTTCACATGATCTTCAATTTTAGTTAGAAAATCGGTATTAGTTTGAGTGAATGGTATCAGTAGAGTCCCCAAAGTCAGCATGATGAGAATAAAGCTGTAGACAAATAATTAAAGATCTGTGTTTCACATGAGGGTACGATTGCATTTTTATTAAAACAATTTCTTTTTTCCCTCTCCTTACTGCATATAACTTAAAATATGTACATAGTAAGAAGTAGGAACTATGTGATGTTCTATTTTTTGAAATATTATAAATCTAATTTTAAATCCATTTTTTAGCATGAAAAAGACAAGGCAATGGAAGAATTCCATGTGAAAAAGACTATGCTTCCAAAGTAAATCTATAATATGCTGCTATACCAGCACCGTACATCAAGATTTGGCATTTGGAAAATACAGTTTCCATCCAAGATACTAATTACTAGACGAAGGAAATATCATATAAAATTAGCTAAGAAGGTTCTTTTCTCTCTGGTAACAAAAACCAATACAATGTAATGCTTCTAATATAATATTTCAATTAAAGACAACCTAAATGTAATTTTATAATTACATTTAGTTCCATTTCATTCAAAGCAAATAGATAAAATTAACACGTGTGACTATTTTTTTGCTTTTATGTGATTCTCATTATCTGATTATTCTCATTTGCATTAACAAACAATAATGTTAAAGTAACTTTTTTGTCTGAAAGAGAAAAGTTAAAACAGAAAATTATGTGATTCATAAATGTTCAAAAAGATCTAATCATCAGAGCCTCAAAATAAGTAGTTTAGATTACACAGACATATCAAAAATTATGTATGACATAATAGACACAACAATCAGAAATAAGATTTTTCCAATTCTCATATTATGAGGAAAAGTTTTTATTAAAATACTTAAAATTAATCTTCAATAAGGTGATTCTTTTTATAATAACTATGGGAAAATATGCTCACCTATATCCTGGAATATGTTCTAGCTAAATTTTAACATGTTAATTATTATACACATAGTATTCCAAATATTAATTTATAAATGGTAGGCAAAGAAGGTAGTTTATAAAGGCCTAAATGTGATTTAAGCAACAATTAGATTGAAATTTTTAAAAGGAAAGTATTTTCCAAAGAAATTTTTCATTAAACTTCCATATAACTAACACTAGTGATACATCTATTATTTTCCTGTAGCTATGTTCCCTGGAGCATTTCCTATGAACTCAGGATTGCTCAAGGTCTTAACATAAATGATCTCTATAGATGTCCTCAAACACCTTGCCAGTTTCTAGAAGAGAAAATTGATGCTACAGAAGTTAAGTAAAACAGCAGCTAAAACAGCCAGCTGATGACAAAGCCAGATTTCAAAACTAGGACTCTCTATCTCCCAAGCCTGATTTTAACCACCATCCAGTATTCCCTTGTAATCTATTCCTGTTACTACTTGTGATCTCACACTTCTTGAATTCAGAACACAGACATATACTGTGGGAGGAAAAAAGGAAAAATAAAGACCATAACAGTGCATCCTAATAAATACTTAAATAAAATGACCAGCAAAGTCATTTGCTGAATTCAAGCAAAAAGACATAACTTGCAGCCGACTGAAACCAAGAAAAAGCCACAAATCAATTTTAACTGTTTTGTTTAGTGCTAAAAACGCAAACTGCAGTGATTATAAAACACATTAGCGTTCCTCAATTAGCAGCCAAACATTTGTTTCAATAATTCACAAGAAATGACTTACACAAAGTCTGTTGGAGTGTTGTCAAGAAAGCCTCTGAAGGACCAACAAAATCAGGCGCCACAGTGTATTGATGTCAAAAGCTGGCCAGGAAGCCTGATTAACCTCTGCGATGCCTCAGCTGATGGACTTACTCCATTAATGCTAATGGAGATGCTCCCACTAAAACAGAGCTATTCCTTTATCAAGAGTGCCTTTCAGGTTTAAAGTTTTGGTTCTACATTCTCCCCATTTGCCCTTGAGCTTGTTATTTCATGCTCTTATACCAATGAATAGGAATAAAACTGAAATAACTGGAGCACACAGAAAGCGGGAGGTAATGTACCAGAGCAAACCACAAGACAAAGGGAAAAGTTATTCTAAGAGAAGAATGAAAAAACTCCAGAAAGGGGGGTGGGGGGGGGGGGGAACATAGTATATTTCATAGTCAAAGGCTCATATTACATGAAGAGTTAGTAATATTTCTCCTAAAAAAACCTTAAGGCTACCAGTGGGGTCATCTTATGAGTGGACAAAAATCTAAACCCAAAATTTAACAGTCATCAAATCTGTACTTGTAACTTTCAAAATAAGGTCTAATGCAGGGGGTAAGAGGAGTACTAGAAGTTTTCTGCATTAGTAAAGACCTTTGCTTCTAGGAGAAATTTGTTTCCATGTCATAATCAAATATACTGATGAGCACTGGTGTCCCAAAGTAAAGTATGTGTTATTTAATAGTTTTCACATACCACATTTAGATACCTAAATCACCTCACGGTAATTAGTCTTTTCACTAGATTTTAGTAGAAAGGGTACATACATACCTGACGATTTCCTCAAATACATAGAAAAAAGAATGAATGCTAAGCAAAAATTAGGAATAAAAAATCTATTTGGACAAACGGAGATGTCAAATTAGACTGACTGTCCTCACAATCTGAGATTTCTAAATTAAAAAGTTCATTATATTCTCAACTAATCTTAACAGGAGCATTCACATTACTAACCTGTATCTATAAGAAAGCTGAACAGAGACTATAAGGAATGTGTCTGATAATCCCTCATGACCAAAAATTCAAATGAGCATGGTACTTATTCTGTTCTATTGCACACAGATTTGCCAAAGGGTCACTAGTCATCTTTAACCTTTCTCATGCCATATCAGTTGTCCTCCCCATCCATTAGTGCTAATGGTGCTGCTCCCACAAAAGCTGTTAGTTGTCATTAAGAAGTTATCAGATAACAAGAGAAAACAGAGGCATTTTTATTAAATCAATTTACCACACTGAGGTGAAAACACATTAAAAGGAAAAATCAAATAGGACAGTTATAAGGTAACTATAAAATATGGACCAAGACTTTATAAATGTATCGAAATAATCCAATTTGAACAATTTCTATGTTAAACTTTTCCTTTATCACTACCACAGAGAATTCATCACTATTATATTCTTTTCAAGAAAGCCAAACAAATTATTTGGAAAATCAAAGGGAAAAATCCAAAAGGATAAAAGATTAATTTTAAGTGCTATTTGAAAATCCAGAAATTCTAAAAAAGATTATTTTCTCTAAGAGATCCAAGTACGTGTACAAATAATATATTTATACCAACAATTGTATGGTGAGGTAAAAAAAGAATTAAAAATTTAATAATTAATCTTGTATATAACAAAGTGGTTAACCTCTATGAAGCCACATAAGAAGCTGTCATCAGAGAGAGAAAAATATTAATGATTACTCTTTCAGAGAAAGTGATTTAACAATGAAATGAAAGTGAATTTATTTTTAAGATTAGTACTTTCTTTCTTTTTTCTTTTTTTGCTGAGAACGACTCACCCTGAGCTAACATCTGTTGCCAATTTTCCTCCTTCTGTATGCAAACTGTCACCACATCATGGCCGCTGACAAGTAGTGTAGGTCCATACCAGAACCGAACCCAGGGTGCCAAAGCAGAGTGCACCAAACTTAACTACTAGGCCACAGGGGCTAGCCCTAAGATTACTATTTTCTTAAGGAACACATACTACATGTCTTTTTAAATACTTTCTATGCCATATCTCAAAAAGTATATTATCTAGAAATGATAAAATGGTCAGAAATAATAAGAAATTTTATTTTCAGGAGCCAGCCCAGTGGCGCAGCGGTTAAGTGCCCATGTCCCGCTTCTCGGTGGCCTGGGGTTTGTTGGTTCGGATCCCGGGTGCGGACATGGCACCGCTTGGCAAAAGCCATGCTGTGGTAGGCGTCCCACATATAAAGTAGAGGAAGATGGGCATGGATGTTAGCTCAGGGCCAGTCTTCCTCAGCAAAAAGAGGAGGATTGGCAGTAGTAAACTCAGGGCTAATCTTCCTCAAAAAAAAAAAAAAAAGAAAAGAAAAAAAGAAATTTTATTTTCTGTTTTCAATAATGACAGGATGGGAAAATCAGATGAATCATATCAATGAAAATAAGTAGGAAAACTTGGGAGAATTTTTTTTAAACTCTGCCTGAAGGTATTGAATATTTATTAAGATAGTAAAGAGTTACTATTTCCAAATCCAAGAGAATAAGAAAATCCAGACACATGAGCTAGGCATTTAGGCCTAGATACATCTGATGATTCTAGAGAGGGCTTCTAAGAGCCTGAGTGGTGCTTCTGGTAGACTTGTGGAACTAGGTGGTCATGTTCAAGTGGGCCTACATGGTGACTTTCCCTTTGGGTTGGAACATAAAGGGAGAGACAACAGAAGTAAGAGTGAACCTGTAGTAATCAGGCTCTCACAGCTATTTCAGGTGAGCTTTATTTAAATAATTTAAGTAATCTCAATCCCTGACGTTGGATTAAAATGCTCCAAGATTGACAGGGCCCTAGAACTCTGGTATAATGTCAAAGTCAAAATGGTCTCTAAAGATTTTTTAAATAAATTCTGGCAAACAGGAAGTCAAGACATCATAAATGAGAAGCAGTAGAAACAACAAACAACAAAAACACAGGAGCCAGATATTGAAGTTATCAGAAACAGATTTTAAAGTAATTAAGTTTACTGTGTTTAAACTGTTAGGTAATTTGAGAAAGACGGAATTCTAGAGAACCAGAAACTATGACAATTTACTAAAAGATTTTATCAATGCATACATGTTCAATTTTATCAAGCCCTTTTTGTGCATATATTGAGATAATCATGTTATTCTTCTCTTTTATTCTGTTAATGGGGCAAATTACACTCATTGGCTTTGAATAATAAACCAGCCATACTGTGGAAATATCCCAACTGGATTGTGATACATTATCCCTACTATATATTGTTTAGTTTTTTTCTACTATTATTTTGTTCAGGATTTTTCACATTTATGTTCATGAGTAAGACAGGACTATAGTTCTCCTTTTTCAGAATGCTCTTATCAAGTTTCAGTATCAAGGTGATTTTGCACCATAAAACAAGATTACGCATAATCTGACTCTTTTTTATTCTATGGAAGAATCTTTATAATATTGCCCTTGTTTATTCTTAAATGTTAGATAGAATTCTCTGGAGAAGGTTTCTAGGTCTGAAGATACCTTTGTTAGATTTTTCTCTTCTTAGTAAACTTTTATACCCCTTATACAGCGAAGTACAGGAATTATGTGTACATCATGATGAATTTTCACAAGGGGAAACACTAATAGGGGTATAATCCATAATGCAATAGTAACAGAGACAAAAGAATATATTCATAATTATATTACTTAATTAGAGAAGTCATTGTGATGTACTTACTGTGGAAAACTGGAACTGCTATATACTTCAAAAGGCTAATTTACCCACAAAGTTTCTAATATCCAAGAACTCATAGGAGAAATTATCATTTGGGGAGGAAAAGCATCCCAACTTTCCAATCTTTCCTATATAAAATATCCACCCTCTGGAAGAGAGATGAAGGATCGTTCTATTTCTGGTAGGATTTTAGGAAAATAATGATAGTATTTTAAAAGAAATCTCAAAACATTCATGCTTTCTAATTCAGGAGTCCATAAGGACACAGATAAGCACTATATAAACATAAGAAAAGTATTTTGAAAAACATTTCATGACATTTAAACTAAGTATGAGTTAAAAGAGCAGGGTACAATATATGATTGGATTTAACGTGTTAAAACTATCAAGAAATGGGTGACTTTTATACTCATGGTTATATTTTTTCCTTCATTTCATAAATTTATAAGCAAGAACATGAATCAGCATTATAATCAGGCAAAAACAATTAAACAAAAATTAAACACAAACTACTTTATTCGAGAGTTAATGGCAGAATTTTACATATTGCCAGAGCTAACAACGAATTTCAATTACACCAAATTCCACTGGTGACCAATGGCCTAATAGAAATTGACTGGATTAAAGTGTTGTCATCAACATAATTTCTTAGAGTCTAAATGTGAAAGACGAGTATATTCCCCATAGTTCCCAATACTGGGGTACAGAAAAGTGAGGAGTTCGGATTTGTTCTTTTCAAAACACAGTAAGTCTAGTCTCATCCCAGCATGCCCACTTTCTCTCAGCTAACAGTGAGAACAGCTAAACAGTTACTGAATGAAGCAGGTCACTTTCCTTTTATGCAAACACACACACACATAATTATAGCAAAGAAGAGCTGAAAGTTTTCCTCCAGCACATATCTGAAAATTATTCAAAATGGTAATAGAATGAGCTACCCTGAGGAAAGTGTTTAACACAGATAAGTCTAAAAGGAATCTAATACTCAAGAAGTAGATCTCGTTGATATATTTTGTGGATCTATCATAAACTGACTGAAACAATAACACTGATACTGCCTAATTACTATGTCTCAGCTTTCTCCTCACTGAAATAACCATCATAATTTTTGCATACACAATGGACAAACAAGTAATTTTTATAAAGATTCTGAAATCTAAAATATATAGTGCCATAAGCATAAAGACATGCAGTATTTCCGTTGAGCAAAAAACATGTGATGCTTCTCTCATCAAAGCAAGAAACCCATTCTAAAGCACATCATGCAAGCATTTGTGATCAATCTTGAAGTATTTTTGTATTTGTTTTACATAAAACAGTGTGACCTTTGATTCTCTCCCTGTGGTTTGCTTTAAACTCGTTGTTCTTTTCTGAATAGTTGTGCTTTCTATTACATGCTGTCATTTAAATTCACTATGTCATCCCTATTATTAGAATTGTTTTGTTGTATCCTTCACAATTCAAAAGGATAGTGATTATAAGAATACCTTATAATCAGCATAAAGTTTACCAGCCATCATCAAAATTAACCCTCTCACACACGCAAAAAGAACTCATTTGACAAAGATGCAGGGGGCAGCCCTGTGACATGAAAGAATCTTTGAATGTGCCAGGGGTTTGACTCAAGTTTTCTTAAGGAATAATATTCTTTTTGCATCAAGAAGATTCATAAATGTTCAAAGATGCAAAGGGATGTCAGAATAGGTAGAATGATGCAAATCACAGAAAAAGAATCCAGAAGTCATTATCTAAACATGTAAAGCTTCTTTCAAAAGTGGTATTAACTAGATAACAGACTTTAATCTCACTAAAAGACTTAAATATTTAGAATTGGATAAATACAAACCCTATAATCATTACAATAGAAAATAAAGTATTATTTATAGTCTTAAGAGATTAAATACCTAATCAGGTAGTTGCCAATTCTCATGAGTGACAAAATAATTCTGACTTCTTAAGTTTATTCCACATTTGTGAATGAAAGGGGAAGGTACAATCTCAATACACTTCAGGAGAGAAACTTGATAATTACTGCACATGATCACAACTCGCAGAGACTGCCGGATACTCACTTTAGCCGCACTAATGACTGTGGCAGTATAAGACTGAATGTTGTCTCCACAGGCTCCACCACGGGACTGATGACATCGAATCAACTGGAAAAAAAAGAGAAAGGAAGAGAAACCAGAAAGTCATTTCTATTAAACTGTTTAACTCTAAGGCTATTAGGATAGAGGTTATTTACCACGCATAATGAGGGTGGTAGGTGGGAATGTTTGCATTAGTGTATTTCAGACAAACAGCTAAAAGCCCTGCTGAGACACTTTTACCCCTTTTTATAATCTACTGGTGCCACTCAGGCAGTTTCATGCTCAAATAGGATTTTTAATTACAAGATGAATAGTCTTTAAGAATTCATAAACTCTGAAACGGTAGGATTTGGGATCTGGCAGCCTTTCCACAAATAAATTTTAAAAACATAATCAAAGGATTTAGACATGACTTCCTAACATTAAATATTTAACATGCTAGCAAATTGGAGGTTTTGTCTTCTTAATTCCTACATAAAGATTGTAAAAGGAAACAAACAAACAAAATACACAAAAGAATTTGCCATATTTCCATTTTCAATTGTGTCAGTGGAAAAGTGATGCAAATTATGCATAAATCAACTGACACACATAGTAGCCGTCCACTTCAGAGGGCTTACTAGTTTTACCATTAGAAGGAAAAAGATATGTCCTTACTCATGCCTGACATAAATAAATCACCCTGTCAATTTTCAAAGTGAATCACTAGTTTGACATGCATGAGTCTCTCATGTGCTGAGCAATAAACCAGGATTAAATTCTCCACTGCTCCTACACTTCCTAACTTTAGTAAAAAAAAAAAAAAAAAAAACATTAGCCAGATTTTTACATTTAAAATTTTTAAGACAAAATGACAGTAGAGTATTAGAACAGCTCCACATTGTGATGTAAATTATTAAAAGTCTACAGAATTCAGAAAGAATCTATCCCAAAACACTTTTAAAAAATGCTTTATGGTTCTAAGAGGGAAGTTTATAGCAATTCAGGCCTACCTCAACAAAGAAGAAAAATCCCAAATAGACAATCTAAAAGCACATCTAAAGGTACTGGAAAAAGAACAACAAACAAACTCCAAAATCAGCAGAAGGAAGGAAATAATAAAAACCAGAGCAGAAATAAATGAAATAGAGACTAAAAAAACAATAGAAAAAATTAATGAAACCAAGAGCTGACTCTTTGAAAAGATAAACAAAATTGACAAACCCTTAGCTAGACTCAACAAGAAAAAAAGAGAGAAGGCTCAAATAAATAAAATCAGAAATGAAAGAGGAGAGATTACAACAGACACCTCAGAAATACAAAAGATAAGAGAATACTATGAAAAGCTATACGCCAAAAATTGGATAATCTGGAAGAAATGGAAAAATTCTTAGAAACATACAACCTTCCAAAACTGGACCAAGAAGAAGTAGAAAATTTGAATAGACCAATTATTAGTAGGGAGATCGAAACAGCAATCAAAAACCTCCCAAAAAATAAAAGTCCAGGACCAGATGGCTTTCCTGGTGAATTCTACCAAATATTCAAAGAAGACTGAATACCCATCCTCAAACTCTTCCAAAAAATTGAAGAGGAGGGGAGGCTTCCTAACTCATTCTACAAAGCCAATATTATCCTGATACCAAAACCAGACAAGGACAACACAAAAAAAGAAAATTACAGGCCCATATCACTGATGAACATTGATGCAAAAATCTTCAACAAAATACTAGCAAATCAAATACAACAATACATTAAAAAGATCATACATCATGATCAAATGGGTTTCATTCCAGGGATGCAGGGATGGCTCAACATCTGCAAATCTATCAATGTGATACACCACATTGACAAAATGAACAATAAAATTCACATGATCATCTTAATAGATGCAGAGAAGACATCTGACAAGATACAGCATCCATTTATGATAAAAACTCTAAATAAATAAGGTATAGAAGGAAACTACCTCAACATAATAAAGGCCATATATGACAAACCCACAGCAAATATCATTCTCAACAGAGAAAAACTGAAAGCTATCCCTTTAAGAACAGGAACCAGACAAGGATGCCCACTGTCACCACTCCTATTTAACATAGTATTGGAAGTCCTAGCCAGAGCAATCAGGCAAGAAAAAGAAATAAAAGGGATCCACATTGGAAAAGAAGAAGTGAAACTGTCACTCTTTGCAGATGACATGATTTTATGTCTAGAAAACCCTAAAGAATCCACTAAAAAACTTTTGGAAACAATAAAGGAACACAGTCAAGTCGTGGGATACAAAATCAACGTACAAAAATCGGTTGCATTTCTATACAAAAATCGGTTGCATTTCTATACACTAACAACAAAGTAGCAGAAAGAGAAATTAAGAATACAATCCCATTTACAGGTGCAACACAAAAGAATAAAAGACCTAAGAATAAACTTAACCAAAGAGGTGAAAGATCTGTACACTGAAAACTATAAAACACTGTTAAAAGAGATCGAAGAAGACACAAAGAAATGGAAAGATATTCCGTGCTCTTGGATTGGAAGAATTAACATCGTTAAAATGTCCATACTTCCTAAAGCAATCTATAGATTCAACGCAATCCCTATCAAAGGTCCAACAACATTTTTCACAGAAATAGAACAAAGAATCCTAAAATTTATATGGAACAACAAAAGACCCCGAATAGCCAAAGGATTCCTGAGAAAAAAGAACAAAGCTGGAAGTATCACACTCTCTGATTTCAAAATGTACTACAAAGCCATAGTAACCAAACCAGCATGGTACTGGCACAAAAACAGACACACAGATCAATGGAACAGAATCGAGAGCCCAGAAATAAACCCACACATTTATGGACAGCTAATACTCGACAAGGGAGCCAAAAGCATACGATGGAGAAAGGAGAGTCTCTTCAATAAATGATGGTGGGAAAACTGGACAGCCACATGCAAAAGAATGAAAGTAGACCATTCCCTTACACCATGCAGAAAAATCAACTCAAAATGGATTAAAGACTTGGATGTAAGACCCGAAACCATGAAACTTCTAGAAGAAAACATAGGCAGTACGCTCTTTGACATCAGTCTTAGCAGCATATTTTCAAGTACCATGTCTGACCAGGTAAGGGAAACAAAAGAAAAAATGAACAAATGGGACTACATCAAACTAAAAAGCTTCTGCACAGCAAAGGAAACCATCAATAAAACAAAAAGACAACCTAACAATTGGGAGAAGATATTTGCAAACCATATATCAGATAAGGGGTTAATATCCCAAATATACAAAGAACTCATACAGCTCAACAACAAAAAAACCAACAGCACAATTAAAAAATGGGCAAAAGATCTCAACAGAGATTTCTCCAAAGAAGATATACGGATGGCCAACAGGCATATGAAAAGATGCTCAACATCATTAGCTATCAGGGAAATGCAAATCAAAACTACAATGAGGTATCACCTCACTCCGGTCAGAATGGCTATAATCGACAAGACAGGAAACAATAAACGTTGGAGAGGACGTGGAGAGATGGGAACCCTTGTACACTGCTGGTGGGAGTGCAGACTGGTGCAGCCACTATGGAAAGCAGTATGGAGTATCCTCAGAAAATTAAGAATAGATCTACCATATGATCCAGCTATCCTACTGCTGGGCATTTATCCAAAGAACTTGATAATGCAAAGGCATAAAGATACCTGCACCCCTATGTTCATTGCAGCATTATACACAATAGCCAAGACTTGGAGGCAACCTAGGTGCCCATCAAGGGACAAATGGATAAAGAAGATGTGGTATTTATACACAATGGAATACTACTCAGCCATAAAAAAGGATGAAATCCGGCCATGTGTGACAACATGGATGGACCCTGAGGGTATTATGCTGAGTGAAATAAGTCAGAGGGAGAAAGTCAAATACCATACGATCTCACTCATAAGTAGAAGATAAAAACGACAACAAACAAACATATAGCAATGGAGAATGGATTGGAGGTTACCATGGGAGAAGCGAGGGAGGGCATGTGAGCAGATGGACTATAATTAGTTTTTGGGTGCTGAACATCATGTAATCTACACAGAATTCAAAATATATTATGATGTACATCCGAAAGCTATATAATGTTATAATCCAATGTTACTGCAATTTAAAAAAATAATAAAAATATTTAAAAATGCTTTATATAATTTAAAACAAGGCCATTTGATAAAAATTAATATGTAAATCTTTGATTTTTTAATTCTAGAATCAAAATTTTTTTCATCACTAACATTGTATTAAAAAACAATCCCTCTTTACCAGGTTAGAGCTTCTATAAGGCAAGGGAAACCAGGATGAAAATGAAAAGACAACCCACCAATTGGGAGAAAATATTTGCAAATCATATATATGACAAGGGGTTAATCTCCATAATATTTATAAAGAACTCACACAACTCAACAACAAAAAAATAAACAACCTGATCAAACAATGGACAGAGGATATGAACAGACATCAAAGAATATATACAGATGGCCAATAGGCACATGAAAAGATGCTCAACATCACTAATCATCACGGAAATGCAAATCAAAACTACACTAAGATATCACCTTACACCCATTAGAATGGCTATAATAACCAAGACAAAAAAATAATAAATGTTGGAGAGGTTGTGGAGAAAAGGGAACCCTCATACACTGCTGGTGGGAATGCAAACTGATGCAGCCACTATGGAAAACAGTATGGAGATTTCTCAAAAAACTAAAAATGGAAATACCATATGACCCAGCTATCCCACTACTGGGTATCTTTCCAAAGAATTTGAAATCAACAATTTGAAGAGATGTATGCACCTCTATGTTCACTGCAGCATTATTCACAATAGCCAAGTCATGGAAGCAACTCAAGTGCCCATCAATTGATGAATGGATAAAGAAGATGTGGTATGTATATACAATAACACTACTCAGCCATTAAAAAAGACAAAATCGTCCCATTTGCAACAACATGGATGGACTTTGAAGGTATTATGTTAAGCGAAATAAGCCAGACAGAGAAAGACAAACACCATATGATTTCACTCATATGTGGAAGATAAACAAACACATGGACAATGAGAACAATTTAGTGGTTACCAGGGGGAAGGGGTTGGGGGATGAGCACAAAGGGGCGTAATATGTACAAGTGAAATTTCAAAATGTTTTAAAATATCATAACTTCAATAAAAAAATCAAATTAAAAATAAAATTTTAAAACAACAATCCTTCAAAGCAATAATAATATGTTATAATAAAATATCCGTAAAAGTCCAATATGAGAGAAACTGCCACACTGAATGGTTGCTTAAACAGATATAAAGGTCAGTGATGAGGAATTTCCCAAATGGCAGGTGATCAACAAATGTAGTTTCACATAAGGGAAAATAGGGAGTTTGAAAAGTGATCATTTTAGCTAATAAAAATAATCTCACTTACTCATTCATTCATTCATTCACAAATACACAAAGAGTTAAGAAAATTATCCCTTTGCTGCCTCCTGCCGCATGTGCAAAAAAAGACATTATCTTGGAAATACTATCATCTTTACGCTGCTTCAGGCAATTAAAATAATCAAGGATAAATATGTGAAAATAAGGAATACTATTACTTTTTCAGTTCAACTAAAACTGACTCAGCATTTTTACACAAACATAACTAACTTAGAAATTTTTGTTTAAAACTTAGACTCATTAGAAAATTACATTTGCATCTCAGTTCATCAAAATTAAAGATAAATCAAAAATTTCTGTAGTAAAAAACTCTATCATGGACTAATTTCCAGGAAACATTGGTAAGTGAAAAAAGCAATGTATAAAATAGCATATATATTATCTTTTGGAAAATAAAGGGAAATATAAATATATATAACATAATGAAATATATGCATAAAAATAAAACAAATATAAAAACAAATGTACACAACTATGTATCAAATGAAAACTTCAACAATAATATGGGGAGGCAGAAAGAGAGCAATAAACTAATCAAAATAACATATGAATACAGTATTTGACTGCATACCTTCAGTTTTAGACATAGATGGGAGGGGAGAGAATTGCAAGAAAAACCTGAACTCTTTTTATTTGGTTTGATTTTTTGTAGCGGTACGAGCAAGCAATTCTGCAATTACTTTTTGTATTATAGGATTGAACAAATAAAGTAAATATGCCAATAGCAGGGTCTCCTATGCAAAACAAGGGACATACATTATTATAGCAAGTAAGGAAATAGTTGAAATAGTTAAAAAAAATTTGATGAAGGCATGTCACAGTGTCACAAGAACCAGCCTAGAGACGCTCTCATTGATCAACTCTGGGACAATTTGAACACCAAAATAATTCAAGACAGAAAAAAATTAAAGGCCATTGAAAAAACAGAAATCCATAAGTCCACATCAAAAATGAAGATACAGAAAAGGAGAGAAGGGGAAGTTCTTGATTATAACAGCAAGCCAAGTAATAGTAGAGGGTGAAGGTGGAAAATCATTATTTTGTAATCCTCACCGCATAGATTGGTTCAGGAAAGAATCAGCAACGGATACTAAAACTAGGCTTAAAGGTTGATGATATACGTATCGTCTTTTCAAATTACGTATTAGTTAAAGGGGAAAGAAACAGTGATTATTCAGTACAGAAATTGGACAAGACCTTCACAAAATTAGCATCACCAATAAAGGACAGACGTATATCGTGTGCCTCCAGATGTGATGTCGTGAGACATACAGAACAATTCTCGTGTAGTGTTCCAGCCAGAAGGATGTAACCTGAATATAATCCAGAGAAAACATCAAAAAACTCAAAAATCATCCTATTAAAAAAAAAAGAGTAGGGGGTAGTGGTAGGGGGTTGTATTCTACAAAATTATCGATGTTATAAAAGACTAAGGAAGACTGTATAATGTTCTCTATGAAAAGAGACTAAAGGGACAATCCAACAAAACATCATGTCTGATCCTAGACCAGACCCTCCACTCCAGGAAAAAAATTTCTACAAATGACATGATGTGCTTACTTGACAAAACTGGAATATGGATTACAAATTAGATAAAAGTATTTTATCAATATCAAATTGGCTGATAACTTAACTATTTAGGGCTAATGCTACTTATTCAGAAGTGGTTCAGAGGTCAATCTGAGCAAAGGGTACATGGGTGTGCTTCGTGCTATTTGTACTATATTGATTCTTGCAAGTTTTCTGAGTTAAGAGTACATTAAAAAGGGGCATTGAAAAACAAACCCAATCAAGATATTTGGCCTCTTGCTTCAAATTTTTATTAAACAGCATTTTCATTAAAGAGACTGTTACTTCAAAATTTAATTAAACTTTGCAATTCCACACTCAGCTCAAAAGTGAATACAATCAGAAACTGTTAATAAATAGTAGCTCTTCTGTAAATACTATTGAAAGACATTTATCTGGAAATATTTCTTCCCAAGGATGGTAGAACCATCTGATTAGCAAACTCTTTGTGAATGCCACAACACTTTCTGGTCTTTGTATGTAACACTAGATATTACTGACACATATCTCTACAAAGGCAAGACAAGCGGCACACATCCAGGCTATGCATCTATGATGGGCGTGCTTTCTCCTAGAAAACAATATATAACTATTTGTATCACACCTACAATTCTAAATGGTAGTTCACCACATGTGAGAATACATCTACAAGAGCCAAGAGACAATTTATACAGTTTCTCCTTGGATGTCCCCAGTACTCAAGGAAATCTATTACAGATGTAAACACTAGAAGATACCATTATGTCACCACAATGACTTGTATGCCTCTTGTCTTGTTTGAAAAGAGAATCAAGAAATCAAAAGAAAGAACAGGATGCAGCATAAAGATGGCATTCAGTAAGATACAAAATATCTACCTGTAGCAGACACAATTTTGGAAAAAGCATCAAGGAATTCACCTAGAAAAATAACTTTCTTCAGTAGTTTCTTGATTTTGTGAATTTCAGAGGCTAGAGATTTACTTGCTCTGTCGTGTCAATGAAATAATTACTGCACTTACCATATCCAGACTTGTGTTAAGAACTCTTCACTAAATATTATTTCAAATTACTTTCAATATACAATAACTATACAAACAAGCAAAAATAAAACAAAAAACTAAAATGTTCTTTGAAGTCTGTAATGTCTTTTAGATTTCATTCTATATTCACACACAGGTCACTAAATGGCATGAAAAAGATTGAACTTTCTGAAAATTCAAATTTGCCCTCTGATTTGAGTTGGACATAAAACATTCTGTGTATAAACAAAGTATGTTCATTTACTCTGATGACCTTAATAGATAAATGAAATTGATAAATAACTGGAAAATTCAACAAAATGTGAGCATCTGTGATTTAATTATTAAGACAAATGGCTGAATTCTTGTTTAGATTTAGTTGCAGGCATACAGTTAAAGTCAATTAAATCATTCTATGTGTCAGGTTCCCAATCTACCAATAAGAACAGAAGTCATTCCTGCCTCCTGATTGCTAGCTCCACAGAAACTACTGTGGTAACATCAATGCAGTGCTTTAAGATTAATGGAGTAAAGCTCTCTATATAAAACTAAGCCTTGGGGCCAGCCCTGTGGCCGAGCGGTTGAGTTGGCGAGCTCCGCTTTGGCAGCCCAGGGTTTCGCCGGTTCAGATCCTGGGTGCGGACATGGCACCACTTGTCAGGCCACACTGGGGCGGCATCCCACATGCCACAACTAGAAGGACTCACAACTGAAAATGTGAAACTATGTACCAGGGGGCTTTGGGGAGAAAAAGGAAAAAAAAAAACAACTAAGCCTAGAAAATTACAGTTGAGCCCAAATATGGCTTCTATGCAAGAAGGGAGACAGGACAATTATTGAGTGCCCAATTAAAACCAAAACTGAATCAAACAAAGCAAACTAGTAAGTAAAACATTCATTATTGGTTGGTAATCACTTTGGAAAATTCTTCAACACTTGCTCCATTGCAAATAATCAAAATATGGGCCATGCCTTACCTTGTTTTCTGCATAAGCAAGCCAGCGGCTCCCCAGAGCAATAGGATTCATGTTGGGCCCTGGACAAGGGTAGCAGCCTGAAAAATTTCAAATGGCAACATTGAGAAGTTTCTTAATAAATTTTCTGTTGTGCATCATATTTTGATGCCATAAAAACAAAACAATGAAATGTTTTTATTTTTTCAAGTCTCATATTAAATTCCCATAATATTAATCATTATTTTAATAGCTAAATAAATCATTATTTTAGTAGTCTAAATGAGGTTCATTTTTGTCTCCTCTACAGTTTCCTTTTGGTTTTGACTCTGTTCCAATAAGAAACAAATCTGGGAAGAACTGGTAATCAATTTTAGCAAAAACTGAGCATTTTAAACAGTTCTTCCTAGAACAAGAGAGAAGCTAAGAGGAAACATTTAAAGTTCATAAGTCTACAACTTCCTAAGTCAAGGAACAATGTTTAGAGAGTAAAGAGAAAGGACACAATTGGTTCAAGAATTTAAGGGCAACAGATAAAGACATACATCTAAAAGGAAATGACAATACTACAGTGGAAAAAACAAAACAAAACAAAACAAAACAAGTACTTAAGTATGGAGCCAATGAGGAGAAGTAATCCACAAAGCGTGCCTCAGTGGAAACATGTTGGGGAACTAATTTACATACTCCTACGTATTTACATTAAGCACTCAACTTCATTCTTTTTGCTTTCAGCGCAGCCAATAACAAACTAGTAGGAAGGATTATTTTGCAGTTCTCTCCTTTCAACAAGAATAAATATTCCTAACACTAGTGGAAACCATCCATGCATGGAAACGCCAATGCCATCTTCCTGAACTCTACCAACCAAGACACAACACAATTCAGTCAAGTGTAACTCATGTCTTTCATCCTACAGGCTCTCAGCTCCCCTCCTGGCTATGACAATAAGGTCTCTGTGTCTAACACCCTCATCTGTCAACTACACAAAATAACATTCCACGGTCTCACAAAACTGCTTTGAAGGGACTACTCAAGGAAGATCGGAGAATCAAAGAGCACGAAAAGCCTAACCTACAGAACTGCTGGTTTATCATTCCACAAGTATCTGGTTAATATTTTCACAAATGTTTTTCTCTAAAATGTACCATAGATGATCAAACTGAGGTTATCTATTCAATAGTTTCAGTCTCGATTTGGAATCTAAATTTACACAATCATGAGACACACAAGTTTTATAACAAAAACTTTTTCTTCTCATGGCAAAAAAAAAAAGCTACATTACACGAAACACATAAGTATAGTAGCAAAAAATAACATGATCTGAATTATAAACTGCACATCTGCCCAGCAGGCAGTCCCAGTTTATGTTATTGATCCTAGGAAGAGTAGTTATCAAAGTACGATAGTCTTTTATTCAAAAGCATACTTATTAGTAAGAAAAAGAAGAATAATTAACTACTTCAACATTCACTGACAAAAATAAAAATAACTTATATGTTCTGTGATATATTTATTATTTTTTTGTTTAGTTTTCATCTTCCTCACTCTTGTCTACAGGAATATGTAAGGTCAAGGATTTGTGTCTGTTTTGTTCACTGCTGAATCTCCCATGCCTAGAATAATATCTGAACAATAGCTTAATAAGGATGTTTAAATAATTTAAACAATGCACCTAAATTAATCAAAGCAGATTTATAAGGCACTGGCAAAAAAGTCATCTACACAAGAAAAATTTTCAAATATTAAAATAGTGTGCTCAGCTACGAACTAGATTTCATTTTAAAGCCATTTTTTTAATAGAAATTTTTCTTCAATGTATTTACATGCTTGCTTGAATTCAGAAAGCCTTTTGAGTAGCAATGGTCATCACTCTGAAATGTTAGTGTCCCTGTGTTCACCAGCACTAGCAGCACACATTGCTGTTGGTTCCATTATACAGTAGTTTTCACTTCAGCTCCTTCAACTACTATCTACTTTGAGTTTTCATTTTGAAAGAAGATAAAGAACTTATAAAGAAGATAATGACCCTGAGAGAAAGACCATATGTCATATGAAAGAAAAGATATAAGCTTTTTTTTGCTCATCATTTAAAAACACTTTTTGTTCATTTCAAGGTTTAAAGAGGTGTGTTTGGAATGTTTTGGGTTTTTGGAAAATTGACCTCTGGGTAACCGTGATATTATTACATCCACTGAATGCATATTATGAACATCTATTATGGATACATACATAGGACAAAGGCCCACTAAAATAACACAAAGGCAACACACTCTAACAATATATTGTGGAGTATTTACATAACAGATTTCATTATTAGATTCCCATTGAGTAAACTAATCTCATTCATACAAAAATGTACTTTTATATATGTGCATACACATATTCCATAGATATTTTCATAGCCAGAGAAATGAGTATAAATATGGTCTATAAGAAAGCTTCCCCCTTTCAAAAAGTCATGAAAAAAGGAAGCAGCTGGAAAACAGAAATAAATACCTATGAAATGTGGCATTAAATTAGAGGCAGCTAATCTCCTGAACCTTAAAGTCACCATGATCTAACTCTCGATTAATTCTGATAACCATTTTGCTGCAACAGACCCTAATAAGTATATTCTCCTTTCCAAATACTAAAGGATACTATGGAAAAATGTAGTCTACAATCCTTCACTTCACTTTTTGAGTCAATGTTTTCAGAAACTCAGTGGACCTCAAGAATTATAGTGTATTGGAATGAAAGCAAGTTGTTTTTCTGCTCTCCAAAAAACATTTTACAGCTGGAATGAGCAGAACATCGGCCACTCAGCACTATCCCAGCTCTATAAGCATGACTCCTTTAAAGATTAACCATTGCCTCCAGCTAAACTTTGAAAACAAGGGAAGGAAAAAAACTCAAACCTCTGGAATACAAGGACTAACTCTAACATGTTTACAATGTTTCTGACAAAGTAAAAGACAAGCGGATATTTAAAAACTCAGAGTTCCAAATTTAAATACAGGTAAAATTCAAGAAAAGTACACTAAATCAAGATTCTTCCATTCTAAAGAAGTAATTTAAAAGTTACGTGAAACGGATGCAATTTTAGATGTCATCCTCCCAGAAAGTTGGTCCTAAGTGGGAGGTGATCTGAACTTATTTTGAAAAATAAGGGATTTAACTACTCTGTAACATTCTGCCTTATTTTTCTTGGTAAGAACAACTCAAAAGATTCAGATCTTTTTGAAAAAAAAGAGATGTCTGCATTTAAGGTCGACTGACTTTCAACAAGGGGACCAAAACAAGTCAATGAGAAAAAATAGTCTTTTCAACAAGTGATGATGGATCAGATGGATATCCACATGCAAAAGAATGAAACTAAACCCTGACCTCACACAGCATACAAACGTTAACTTGAAATAAGCCAAAACTTAAACGAAAAAGCTAAAAGTATTAACCTCTTGAAGCAAAACACAGTGGTAAATCTTGATAGCCTTAGATTAGGCAGTATTTTCATACTTATGACACCAAAAGTACAAGTAATAAAAGAAAAAATAGATAAATTGGACTTCATCAAAACCAAAACTTTTGTGCTTCAAAAGACACCAAGAAAGAGAAAAGACAACTCATAGAATGAGAGTTTTGCAAAATATATATCCGATAACTAACCTGTATCTAGAACATAAACAAAACTATTACAACTCAATAATGAAAAGACAAATAACAATATATAATTTGACAAAGAAGCTATAAGACAACAAATAAGCACATGAAAAGATTCTCTACATCATTAGCCATCAGGGAAAAGAAAATCAAAACTATAATCAGATACTACTTCATGAGATACCAACAGGATGGCTATAATCAAAGAAAGATAAGAACAATCATTGACGATAACATGGAAAAATTGGAACCCTCATACACTGTTGGTGGGAATGTAAAATGGTGCAGTCACTCTGCCTGGCAGCTCTTCAAGTAGTTTAAGGATATGATTACCATGTGACCCAGCAATTAGACTCCCAGGTACGTCCACAAGAGAAATGAAAACATATTTCCACACGAATTCTATATCTAAGAGAACTGAAAATATATATCATCATAAAAATCTTTCATTCATGAAAGCATTATTCATAATAGCACCAAAATGGAAACAAACTAAATGTCCAGCACCTGATGAATAGAAAAAATGTGGGATTATCCATACAATGGAATATTACTCAGCAATAAAAAGAAATAAAGAATATAATAACCATTGTCTGGATATACCACAGTTTATTTATCCATTCACCAACTCACGAACATCTTGGTTGCTTCCACGTTTTGGCAATAGAAATAAAACTGCTATGAACACCTGTGTGAGGGTTTTCAAAGGAGATATAAGTTTTCAATTCCTTTGGGTAAATACCAAGGAGTGTGATTGCTAGATCATATGATAAGCATATACCTATTTTTGTAAAAAACTACCAAACTGTTCTCCAAAGTGGCTGTACAGTTTTGCATTCCCACCAGCAATGTATGAGGGTTCCTATTGCTCCACACATCTTTGCCAGCATTTGGTGTTGTCAGTGTTCTGGATTTTGACCAGTCTAACAGGTGTATGGTGGTATCTCACTGTTGTTTGAATTTGAATTTCTCTGATGACACACGACGTGGAGTATCTTTTCATTTTATTTGCTATCTGTACATCTTTTTTGGTGAGGTATCTATTAAGGTCTTTGGCCCATTTTTTAATCAGGTTGTCTGCTTTCTTCTTGTTGAGTTTTAAGAGTTCTTTGTATATTTTGGATAACAGTGCTTTATTACATGTGCCTTTTACAAACATTTTCTCCAAGTCTGTGGCTTGTCTTCCCATTCTCTTGACATTGTCTTTTACAGAGCAGAAGATTTTAATTTTTTTAATTTTTAATTTTTAATTTTTTTTGAGTAAGATTAGCCCTGAGCTAACATCTGCTGCCAATCCTCCCTCTTTTTGCTGAGGAAGACCAGCCCTGACTTAACATCCGTGACCATCTTCCTGTACTTTTTTATATGTGGGACGCCTGACACAGCACGGCTTGCCAAGTGGTGCCATGTCCGCACCCGGGATCCAAAGTGGCAAACCTCAGGCCGCAGAAGTGGAACATGTGAACTTAACTGCTGTGCCACCAGGCCCGGCCCCCGACGTTTTCAATTTTAATGAAGTCCACCTTATCAATTGTTTCTTTCATAAATTCTGCCTTTGGTGTTGTATCTAAAAAGTCATCACCATACCCAAGGTTATCTAGGTTTTTTCCCACATTATATTCTACAAATTTTATACTTTTGTGTATTACATTTAGATTTGAAATCAATTTCGAGTTAATTTTTGCAAAGGATGTATGGTTTCTGTCTAGATTCAGTGTTTTGCATGTGAATGTCCAGTCGTTTCAGCACCATTTGTTGAAGAGAATATCTTTGCTCCATTGTACTATCTTTGCTGCTTTCTCAAAGATCTACTTCTCGGCTCTCTATTCTGTTCCATTGATCTATTTCTCTGTTCTTTTGCCAGTACCATACTGTCTTGATTACAGTAGCTTTATAGCAAATCTTGAAGTTGGGTAGTGACACGGAGGAAACTTGAATGCATATTACTAAATGAAAGAAGACAATCTGAGGAGGCTGCATACTGCATGATTCAAACTATATGACCTTTTAAGAAATGCAAAACTATGGAGATAATAAAAAGATCAGTGGTTACTAAGGGGAACAGGGAGGGCAGAGATGAATAGACAGAGTACAGAAGTTTTTAGGGCAGTGAAAATACTCTGTGTGATATTACAATGATGGATATATGGCATTAGACATTTATCCAAACCCACAGAATGTGTAACACCTAGAGTGAACCCACAGGTAAACTACAGACTCTGAGTGATAACGACATGTTAATGTAGGTACATCCACTGTAACAAATGCACCACTCTCGTGAGTAACGTTGATAATGGGGGAGACTATGCATGTGTGGGGATGGAGATACATGGGAAATCTCTGTATCTTCTGCTCTATTTTGCTGTGCCTAAAACTCCTCTAAAAAAAACTGTCATTAAAAAAGAAAAAAAAATACAAAAACAAAAACCCTGATAGATCCTACAACATGCAATGTGATTACATCCATGTTCAGAGAAAACCACCAGTCACAAAAGACTTGTATGTATGAAGTCCAGAAAAATCTACGAACACCCTCTCCAGAAAGACATACAAGCACATAAAATATTAAATGCCACTTCAGATATTTATTTGACCATCTAACAGCTGATTAATGACACTCTTAAGGTTCCATGAGCTTTGAATTGAAAACTTCTGATTAATTTTTGCTTTATTTTTCATGTATATGAAACATATTATGAATTTAAGAGCACTGCCGTTGTAAGACTCAATGAGTAGGAATTATGAGCAGAGCATAGGAAAGTCACAATTTAGTTCACTGCACACATATTCACTGAATGCCCACCATGTACTGGGCACCTGCCTGGGCTGTGAAAACATCCTGGTGGCAGATTGCATCACATATGGATGAGGACCCAAAAGAACAGGGATAGATTTGACTTTTAGCTTGAACTTAGCTTAGATCTCGCATTAACCTGCCAATCCCTTCTTTTTATAAATGTTACAAATTTGCTCCTAAACATAAAAAGGAAAGGTCCTCTTTCCAAAATTAAAAATAATTTTGAATTTAAAAATTCTTTAAATTCATTTCCTACATTTGTTATTCATCATTAACATAAATGACGAACACACATATTAACACTGAAAAATAACATTAGGATTGTAAGGAATAAATTTTCCTTCTCAAAGTGCAAACGAGAGGCCAATGGAAAGAGTTCCTTACTGTGCAATCCTTTGGTCTCTCTGGGGACTTCATATCTACCTTTTAATTTAAGCACATGGGAAATGACTGCTAATGACATCTATCAGTCTGTGTCTTTTGTTTTCCTAACCATACCTGGGTTTTAGATTTCCACATCAGACAGCTGCTCAAGGGCACCTTTTCTGTACAGCCAAATACAAAGGTGTCTCCTTTCTCATCATATTGGCTGCATTCCCTTTCTAGTTCTCTATCAGCTCTCTTTACCTGATCTGTCCACCCTTTGGCACAAATTCCCATGATGCTTTCTCTGATGGACACAGCTGTCTCTACTTATTTTACAGCCCCATCATTGTATTCATACATAACTAAGGCACTCACAATTGTATTATAAAATGCTTGCATAATCAAAACAATATCCTCATTAAGTGGAGAATTTGTCATTTTACACAAGATTTGGTGCTTGTTCTTTAAGAAGTAGAAACCAATCAATGGAGAAAAACTATGTGGCACGGCAAATGGACTACCACAAATGTTATTCTCAGCATGCCCACTCGCTCCCCTGTCTTCCAATCACTATATTCTGCACCTTTTCAGTGTCCCAGGCAAAACTGGCTTATATGCATGGAATAACCCAAATTCAGGGAAACAAATATAATCTATACCATGCCTCTTTCCACCTGCCAAAAGTTTCAGTCTATGTAAAGGAACGGTGGGGAAGATGTAGAGATTAAAGTAAGCTTCTTTCAAGTTAGGAAATGGCTCCAATTTTTCCTTGATTTTTAATATTAGCTCATGTTAAATTTTGTTTGAAATGTTGATATAAACTACTTTAAATGAAGTTGTATTTCAAAGAAAAGAACCTAAATTTCTTCATACAAATGTCTGCCAAATATCATCAATCTTACCAACCTAACATCACTTGCATAAATCTGGTCTCTAGGGTTTTCAAACTGAGTAAAATAAAATGTAACTAAGAATGAAACACTTAACGGAAGTATGAAATGAGTTATATTACCACTATTGGTCAGGGCATTCACAGATGAAGGGGTAGGGCAGACTTGTTGTGAAATGTCACAATAAACAGTATTCAGAGTATGAGGAAAGAAATCACAAACTTTTGGTGGTGTTGATGCTTTCTGAACTTTTTTCTTTGGCTGAGCAAGATTGGCCCTGAGCTAACATCGGTGCCAATCTTCTTCTACTTTATATGTTGGTTGCCACAACAGAGTGGCTGACAAGTGGTATAAGTCCGTGCCCGGGATCCAAAGCCACAAACCCAGGCCACCAAAGCAGAACATGCCGAACTTGACTGCACCACAAGGCCAGCTCTTCTGAACTCTTTTTTAATGTAAACTATGTATTTAAATATAACATACATATAGAAGTACCCAAATCAACAAGTTAAACAAACACGTATATATAAGCAGCATCCAAAACAAAAAGCAGAGCATTACAGAATCCCTAAAGCTCCCTCTCACACCGCTTCCAGACCTGTCCTCCCAAGGTTATGCACTGTCCTGCCTTCTGACAACTATGCTAAACATCCGTCCTCAAAAGATATCACTGGGTTTTAATACACAGTTTATTACACTTATTTCCATCATTTATCTCTACAAATGACAGCTGTACCTTCACACGGTCATGTGCCACATAAAGACTTTTCAGCCGACAATGGACTGGATATACAATGATGGTCCCATAAGATTAGTACCATATAGCCTAGGTGTGTAGCAGGCTGTACCATCTGGGTTTGTGTAAGTACTGGAGGGGAGAAAGAAATTTCCCTCTACCCTTCCAGGTTCTGGCTGGTCTAAGAATTAAAGTGACATGAGACAAATAAACAGAAGAAAACAAACAAAAGTTTAATAACGTGTATGCAAGGGAGAAATCCAGAAAAACCAAGTAACTCACCAAAATGGCTGCAGCTCTCACCTTAAATACCCTCCTCAGCTAAAGACAAATGAAGATATTGGGGGTGGGGAGAGTCAGGGACTTCAAAGGGAATGAAGGCAATTCACAGGTGGGTGACAAGAAGCAAACATTTGGAAAACAAGTGTTTGGCCATACAGAAACACCAAGAACACAGAAGTGAGCCCCAAACATAGGCTTTTCCAGGTTCCTCCCTGCCTACCACCTAGTTTGTGTTATGCTAAGGTGATGGCTTGCTTCCTGAGATAGGTTTTTTTAACCTGAATTCCTTTAGGCAGTTAAGGAGGTGGTAACAAGAAAAACTTTCTGAATCTTTTGGTTCTTAAAAGTAATCAGGCTAGGGGGCAGGCCCCGTGGTAGAGTGGTTAAGTTCGCACGCTCCGCTGCAGGAGGCTCAGTGTTTCGTCAGTTCGAATCCTGGGCGTGGACATGGCACTGCTCATCAAACCACGCTGAGGCGGTATCCCACATGCCACAACTACAAGGACCCACAACTAAGAATATACAACTATGTACCCGGGGGCTTTGGGGAGAAAAAGGAAAAAAATAAAATCTTTAAAAAAAAAAATCAGGCTGAAATAATCCTCATATTAAAGAGACACATTTTCAGGTGTAAATTTTGTTCTCCTTTAGTACACTGTATGATGCTCGCACAAAGACGAAATCGCCTAATGTCGTATGTCTCAGAATGTATCCCCATTGGTAAGTGACGCATGACTGTACTACTCTATTTTTCAATATTTTAAGTAACATACATTCCAGATTTAATGAAATCCACACTAAATAGACTGTATGGCATCCCCAAACCATGAGTGCCATTTTACAAACACTACTCTGAGAGAACAAGTGATAATCCTAATGGGTCAGGAATTACTGAAAATTCACTACTGGGGGCCTCAAGCCAGTTGACCAGGACTTACTTATAAGCTGCATGCCACTTACACAGTACCTGACCATAATACCAGAACAACTGTTCTTCCAGATATCATCTTCCTATCATGAACAATTCAGAGAATACAAGAGAGACTAATACTTTAATAATACTGGTTTTGACTATTCAGTGGGTCCAGTAGAGCAGAGGGGAGCAGTTAAAACTACATGGCAAAAATGTCCCAAAAGGATATTAACTAAGAAACAAAGAACAAAGGCATTAAGAAAGAGCAATAACTCAGCCTCCCATTCATTTTTATTAAACTTAATTGCTATTTCATGCTTGCTAAAGGCTCATAAAATAGAAGCCCTACTCCAAAAGAGTAAACAATACTCCAGATACTGGAGAGAGAGACGCAAGAGCCGATGACAAGAAAGATATAATTTTCATATAAATTCACTTTAGAAAGTTTCTGGATTTACTCCAACATGATACGTAAGAGAGAAACTTCACTCATACATGCATACATATATTCATTCCTTTAAATATCCACCACACACTTACTTGTCAATTTCCAGCTCAGGCCTATATCACTTCCCCTGGAGATCAGTACTGATCCTATATGAATAATTTTCTTTCTCAACTAATAACTTTTGACAGAACTGCACTACATTCTCAAGCATTATGGCTAACTAAACAAGCTGGAAAAGTACCACTGATGCTTTGAAACCAGAATATAGTCGTGATAAATGTTTTCATCTTTAGTAAACTGAGTTTTATGACTTTAAGAAGCAAAAATAAACATCAGTGATATTTTTAAGTTAGCTAAAACATAATGGATATATTATATCTTCCGTGGTGATGGACCTTACTTCCTTAATCCAAATAAAGCTGAATAACTTTGATCTCAAAGAGATTACTGTCTAGTGGTAAAGATAGAACAAGTAGACAGAAAATGCATACAATGAGACAGAAAATAAGTATCTTAACAGAGGCAGAAATTTCATGTTATAAAAGCCTTCCCAGAGGGTGTTGGGTAACAAAAGAGGTCTGTAATCAAATCAATCTGGGAAATATAAAAATGTAGTAAATAAATTTAAACAGATTAAAATGCTAATCACCACGGCCATTCTCCAATAGAAGGCTGCATTTCCTAAGTATATTTGACCAGGGCATCCTGATTTGCACAGCATGTTGAATGTCTAGTGTTTTGCAGACAGACTTTGGGAATCGATATCTTTGGGAATTTAGAAAAGCAGAGGCTGCTTTACGCTAAGGGGGTCAGGAAATATTTCATATAAGAACTAGTGTCTACACTGGGCCTAGAAAGATGTAGGGTTAAGACACTGTGGGGAAAGAGGACTTAGTGAAAAGGCTATTTCAGGCAGGAGAACAAGGCAACAAAGCACCTGCAAAGAACTGAGAAAAGTGAGTAGTTCAAAGTAAATGTAGCATAAGCAGCATGAAAATGAGTTACAAAAATAAAGATTCAGCAAGGACATTAGACTTTAATGAAGAAAGTTTTCATATGCCAAAAACTTTGGGAGTTCAGTTGATAAGAAATGTACAAAATGGCCCTGTTGGCCCAGGACTTTTCTAGTTTACACTTGTGGACCAGAGTTAAACCAAGTATGGCATTTATTCAAATCAAAAGACTTCAGTTTAGAAGATAAATTATATGATCATTTGGTAATACATAAAACATGATTTTGTAAGTTCATATCATTTAGATACAGAAAATAGAGTATGCACAGATTAAATTATATAATGTCTGGAATACGCTTCAAAATAATTGGGGAAAGGTATAAATGAAAAAGATTGTGCATGAGTTGATGATTGTTGAAACTAGATGATAAGTACACGGTGGTTTGTTATACAACTTTCTTCAAATAATGGTACATATTTCCCAAAAGAAAACTTTTTTAGAAAATGACATTAATAGGAGATGAAATGGTATTTCTGTGGAATTACTAATTTAACAAAATACAATATTTTAGCTATACTACTAAATAACCACGATTTATCAAATAAGCAGAATTCCATTTTAAGGTGACTAAAAATTCACCTTCTTTCATCCAGAACTTCATAATTTAAAGTAAGAATGAAAACTAGGAAGAAAGGATACTCTATTCCCTCTTCAGCTTAAAGGTATTTTCACTATAAATGGTTACATTGAGAAGTTATTATAAAATCCCAGAAAAATATGAAATTTAATTGATTTCTTTGAAAATGTGCCCGTTTCTATATTGATTCTGCAAATTTATTCAAAAGCTTTACATATTTACTTTTTTTAGTGTCAGACAGAAAAATCTGTAAGTTGATCCAAGTTAGGACATTCCACAAACAAATTATTCTACTGCAAAATACTCCTCCAGAAAAGCTGCAAATATCATCAATGTACAAAATCAAAGCTATTTTAAAATAAATTGTATTTATAGCCTACAGTACAATAGGTCTTTTAAAAAAGTTCTTCTTATATGTAGGTCCTTATTTGAAACAAATACATTTCTATCACCTGCTACTTAAATGACAGAAACTCAAATTAGTAGTAACGGATTTCACTCATGTAGAGGCATATAATTAAAGATACAGCCTACATCTACACCATTCTATGCAAAATTTTATTAGACCAACTAAGCTGAAAAATTACTATTATTATATATAATTTTTCCCATTTGTCTAATAAAACAGAGTACTGTGAAAAGTCTATTCTCAGTTCTAATTTATCAAAATTATTACAAAGCCTATGTTCTTCAAATCTAACTATAAGTTTAATACACAAATCTAATTTTAAACTGCTCTTCTATAATAAGGTTTAATTTTTGTTTTAAAATTCTATACTGAATATTAAATTCATTATTGAAAATCTATATTTTTTACTTATGCACTAAAAAAACTACAACATAAATAAGCTCTGTAAGATAATATCTCCATTATTAACTTACTTATATTTATTAACTTCTCATTAATCACTGTGGCAACTGAATGTATACGCTAGCATTTATTACACAGAAAGAAACTGACACCTATTGGCAAATGTAATATTACTGTCAACATGTACTGTCCAGTAGAGTCTAATGTTTAAATGAGGTTTAAATTTCAAAACACACATTGCCATTTAAATAAACTGTCTCAACAAATAATGATTTAGGATTTTTTTCCCAATTTAACACTCAGTTGAGGCAGCACAAGCTACCTTTATTTTTTAAAAAGAAAAGAAAAGGTGGCTGTATGCTCCTGACGAGATTTTAAAAAGTGAAAGAAGCTACCAAGAAAAACAGGCTCTAAGTGTAACATTAAAATAAAGCCATAACAGAGATGTCTGCCTTTGCAGAAGCCAAGACACATATCTTTGATTAATGATGAACAGCAGAAGACTACTGATAAGAGGTAAAGACAAATGCTCAGGAAAACGCAGC
The DNA here is from genome assembly GCF_021613505.1 of Equus quagga. Classification (NCBI taxonomy): domain Eukaryota; kingdom Metazoa; phylum Chordata; class Mammalia; order Perissodactyla; family Equidae; genus Equus; species Equus quagga. The sequence continues at coordinate 81,630,785 of NC_060277.1, read as the reverse complement.
ATCTGAATCTGGCTGCAATATTCATCCTCTGTTGATTCACTCCTCTGTAACCCACATACTTGGAAGAAATGGATAGATTCATACATGGTTCCTTAGATAGGCTTTTTTCTCTAGTTGTTTTAATTATAAGTAATACAAATATAATATAATATATTAATGCATAAGACCTGGATAAGAACAAAGAATAATTATACTAAAACAGGCCATGCAATATCCAAAGCTTCCCATATTATGTATATACTACACTTGTGAATGAAGATATTATTAACGAATACATGCTCCCCCAAAACTTTTAATTTATTTAACATAGAGATATAACAATAAGACATGTATTGTACTTATGTACATTTATTAATTATTAAAGTATCAATAAATTTCTGATCAGCACAAAATAAATGACTGATAATTGGGTTCACGTATTCATTCGTTCAAGAAATAGTTAACAAGAGCTACACTGCGCCAGCCAACGTCCTAGGTGCTGGAGATACTAATGTAAATCTGTAAATGGTGTACATTAGGCTTTGTGATAAAACAAAAAATAACTCAATGAAACAGGATCTCTGTTATTATCTTTGTGATCTCTGATGAAATGATTACAAGCTCAAGGAGATGAGTTGTATTCTTCACAGTCTACAAAATGATAAATATGTGTTATAATTAATTATCATATTGTTACATATAGTGTAAAACATAGTATATAATATATACAATTATGTATAGACTCTAATGTATTAATTATATCAAGAATATGAGCTCTTACAGAAAGGAATAATGTCAACTACCCAGTGCTTAATACATGGTAGATATTAGGTAAACATCTAATGAATAAGTGTGAAAATAGGTGTAATATTTCAGAAGATGCAGCAATATGATTGGGATTCCCTAGTCATAATAAAACTGAGATCTGTGCCAAGAGAACTATTTCTGTAGCATATACATATCAGACTCTCTGGTAAATTAGCTATAGTTTGGATGGTGAGTTGACAAAGCTAAAACATAAGACAAGAGTGGGAATTATTGTTTTACTAGACTGTAGTGGAAAAAAAAACAAATTCTAACTGCAGACTTCCTTCAGACTCAACTCCTGCTGTAATTTCTATCCATCTGGGCTGCCCTACTAATCTTGGACTTGCCAGGTCCCACAAGTGCATGAGTCAATTGCTTAAAAAAAAAACCACATCAATCTCTTTCTTTCTCTTTGTGTGTGTATCCATTCTATGCTTATTTCTGCACTTCTGGGCCGTAGTAGAAGTTGTGAGAGGTGGTAGAAAGAAGGAGGGAGAGGAGGAGAGAGACTGAGACATTTCATTGAGTTTCAAATCCCTCATGTACGATAATCCAGTTACTTTCTCAAGTATGTTATGTTAATTAAGTAATTTAACAACTGCTTTGAAAGTATAACATAGCTACATGAACCTACATTAACTACAACTACTCAAGGAGGATAAATAAGGAGAAACTTACGCAATATAGTACAAAGCTTGCTCAACAATATGAAGAAAATGTGTTGCGGGTTGAAAATACATACCATAAAATTATAGTACTAAATACGACATCCCCAGAAACACAGGACTATCCTAATAACTGAATACCCATGACATGCTGATGCTAGGATTACAATTAGTTTCCTGATTCTATCAAGTAAATAGTATAAACTCATATGCATATGACAGGAAACAAATCAAGTTGGTACATACTTGTCACAAAAAACTTTTTTGTGAAAGTACAGCTATCAAAGGCAGCAATTTTCTCCTGTAACACAACGACGAGGATCCTAAAATTAGAGGGAAAAAATAAAAGAAAATGTGAACATGAAATTCTACAAATTGAACCATAAATAAGTTAAATCATCTAGATTTAAACAAGTATCTACCAATGCAATTTAAAAAATTAAACATTTTTTATAACATTTAGACTAGAAATATCTGCCACTTAAAATGTAAAAATGTAACAAAATCCTCAATATAATCAAGATAGAAATGATACAGTGAGAAAAGTGACAGGAGAACAAATTACACCTCAAAAAGTCATTTTCCTCTAAATAAAATTTTATTTTCATTCATTATAAATCAAATAAATCTATCTTCATTAAGAATGTATGAGATCAATAAAGTGCTGGCTATTTACTAAAAGTGTTTTTCCAGTGCTGGCTCAAAGTCATGGAATTAAACATAAAATGGATTTACGTAACCTGTCATTTAAAATGATTGCTGAATTTCCCAAGACGAGCAAAAAATAAAGGGAAGAAAGAAAACTCAGATATCTATTATTCAGTGTAAATGAGTCTTTTCTGATTGACTCAATATATTAAAATTTAATCAGAATCTGTATAAACTATATTTCTCCCAGAACCCAAGATTTATACATAATTAGGAAAATAATTTAGTTATAATTTTTTCAAAATCAAAATTCCTAAAACACATCTGAAATGAAGCTATTTTATAAACTATATTTTAGAGTACTGCTCCTTGTAGGACATTAATATAAATACCAAATTTCAAAGTTATTTTAAAGAACCAAATAAAAGATTATAATTGTTGTTAAATATTTAACATACTCAGTATATTTTTCAAAATTTGGGGAAGGTAAATCTGAGTAACAGATGTTAATGATGCATAAGGAAAAAAATGTTGTATTTAACATGCATGCTTTATTAATCTTGTTCATTTACTGATGCAGAACAAAATCCTTAACACTGCTGACAACACATAATAAATGATTCCATCGTGGCACTTAACAGAAGAAACCAACCAATCATCAGACCCAGGTTAAAGGGCTGAGGGAATCCATAATAACAAGGTGACAAACCCAAATGAGAGCAAATGCAGAAAAGACAAATCAGAGATGAAAAAGATATAATCCAGCAGTCCCTCCCCAAAACACAGTAACAAAATGATTTCCACAAGGAAAGTTTAATTTATCATGAATATTGATAAGTTCAAAAGACTATGCCATACATCTGATTTGCAAAAACAAATGCAAAATTAACCAGACAAAGACCTCGTGAATCAGGCTTGATATCTTATAAAGTCTACACAGCATCTTGAAATCTACACGATAGTTTTTCCTCTAGCATTCGCCACATTTGAACTCATATAATTTCTAATTGGAAAATCAATTCCAAAAAAAATTACATAATGTATCCAAATCAACAGATCTTTTGTTGGAACATATCTTCATATAGTTTTCCTTTTAAAAAAATTCACGTAAAATATGAACCTTTGCTACCTCAAACAAATATCCAGAGAACTTCATTTCCACTTTTCATTGATGATATTTCATATTCATAAATCACTCTTCTATCTGCTTTTATTCCTACTCACAAGTTTCATAATCATTAATTACTTGTGATGAGGACACCAAATGACTATGAAAAAATAAACTCTCTTAATTTTCAAGGTAATTTCTATCTATTAGAATGTTAAATATTTTCATTATTTCATGGCCAAAATTAAAAGACAGAAAGACAAAAATATTTGCTGTAAGAAAAGTAAATCCTAACTGTATTTTCAAGAGCATTATCCAGAAACACAGTACTTGGAACAAGTGCAGAGTTGAAGAAAAAAACAATTTTGTGCTTCACAGCCCTTTTAACAGTTTGAAAAAATAATACAAGAAAAACTTTCCAAAAAATTTAACTTGATTCTGTTTTTCTATTTTCTAGTATATTCATGTATTTGTAATATAAGTAAATTGTGACCCAAAAATCTATTTGTACTTATCTCCCTTTTCAAACGTGTTCAAGTTTCTCTTTGGAATCTACTTTATGACAGCACAAAGAACACTTGAAGGAGACCTATCATTACAGGTTTTCAAGTTAAATATATTACCTACTGGATCCATCCATTTGATAATGTTGACTTTGAATAATTTGATGTGTCACTGGATAATGACATTATCCCAGTAATAATATGAGTATTTCTCCTACTTCCTATAATTTTGAGTTTGATATTATTTGAAGTATAAATATGCATAATAATTAGATCTTCATTACGAATTGCACACTCTCCTCTTCTTTGTCCTGTTTAATGATTTTGTACTTGAGTTCAAATACTCTCATCATTAATATCATAGCTCATGTGTTTTTTTACTTTAGTTTGTATTTGTCAGCTGTCTTTATCCTTGGATTACATTCAACTTACCTGAGTCACTTTTTGAAATATCCCTTTAAAATCTAACCTTAGAGTCTTTTACTATAAAATGTGCTTTATATTGAGATGGCAAAAAATATTTCGTTTTCCATGTTCCATGTGTTTGCTTTTTGATGAGATAAAGGATTTATAGTTTGCATTCATGACCTTGCTGAAGACATTTACCATTGTAGGACTTCAGTCTCCTCAAATGTAAAAGGAACGTGTTGAGTAATAGAAGATTCTTAAGGTCCTTTTCTCCTCTAATGTTCTGTGGTTATATAAATTAATTCTTCATTATCACTAGGTCAAGTAGAAGTTCAACCCAGATCTGAACATTTTCCTAGAGATTTTAACAAAATAGGTTTTAAAGAAGGAAAATCTTCTAGTGCCTGTTTTAGCTCCACTGCGAAGTCTTAAGGATTAAGAACACTTAAAAGCCTTTTTTGGTGTTTTGATGAATGCTAACAGGAAAATTATATTTCACATCATAAATCAGTAACGACATAGAAGTACATACATTATATATACTAAAAAGTTATATGATACATATAAAAAGCTTCCTCAAAGCAATACTGAACCTTTGTTTGTTTGCTCAGATACTTTCTATTCTTTTCTATTTCATTTTTTAAAATGCTGGTTATGACTCACTGAACATGGTTATGCTTTGAAATGCTGGTTATGACTGAATTCACAATTCACTAATGGCTCAAGACTAGAAGTCTGAAAACATTCATTAAGAAATCCTAAGGGCTACTCTATTTGTCAGAACTCAGAAGGTGTTTTGTGACGTTTAAAAAATAAATCGAAGATAGTCAATGATATTGGTAGAGCTCTACATGCCCAGGAGGTATGTTACCCTGTACCAGAGGCACATGAAAAAATGCTTACCGCTTGTTGCAATGGAGATCATAGATAGGTGTTTTAAACTGAATGGACTTGACCATCTCCCCAGTACGAAGTGAATATAGATCCACACAACAGTAAGGTGGACTTGTTCTAAAAAAAAAAAAAGACAAAAGCCATTATTTTTAACTAGGTGAGAGGGCCAGTAAACTCTACTCTACATTTTCTTATTAACATAATCTTAAAAGCTCTTATTAATATAAGCAAGTTGATTTGAACTATTAAAAAAGATCATAATATATTCCAATCAACTCATTTCAGGAATGCAAACTTAGGGAAAGAAAAAAATGAAACAGAGTCATCAAATTAGTACCATACAAAAGAAAAATCATAAATTATCTGAATAAATGCAGAAAGGAATTTGATAAAATTAAAAACCAACTCATGATAAGAAATATTTCATTAACCTCATAAAGGATACCAATCTGAAAACTAACAAACAGAAACTAGCAATCACACATAATGGTAAAATACTGAAAGTTTTCATCCTAAAATCAAGAAATAGACAAGAATACTCATTATTGCCACTTCTATTCAACAGAGTATGGAAGGTCCGGTGCATAAGGCAAGAAAACAAATTACTACACGGAAGAAATAAACCTGTCATTATTTGCTGAGAACTTGATTATATAAGTATAACCCCCTCCCCCGAAAGAAATCTGTAAGTAGAAATACATATACAGCCAACACCACAACAAAGATAAACCATTCAAAATAATATGTGGATTTACCAAGATCATTAGATAACAGTACCTGTATTTTTATAAGTTAAGGACAAACAATTATAAAGAAAATTTTAAAACAGATCATATGTTGAATATATGAATATCGAATATACTGGATTAAAGATAAGGAAATATTTCAATATATTTACACAAAAACAAAACAAAACCAGAATAAATGGAAGTATATATCACAGGATGACAGACTTTCTAAACTGATAAAAGTTCAACTCTAATCAAAAATCTACCAGAATGGGAGTGTAAACTGGTGCAGCCGCTATGGAAAATGGTATGGGGTTTCCTCAGAAAATTGAGAATAGATCTACCATATGGTCCAGCTATTCCATTGCTGGGTATTTATCAAGAGAACTTGAAAACACACAAGCATAAAGATACATGCACCCCTATGTTCATTGCAGCATTATTCACAATAGCCAAGGCCTGGAAGCAACCTAGGCGTCCATCAAGGGAGGAATGGATAAAAGAAGATGTGGTAGTATATACACACAATGGAATACCACTCAGCCATAAGAAATGATGAAATCCGGCCATTTGTGACAACATAGATAGACCTTGAGAATATTATGCTAAGTGAATAAGTCAGAGGAGGAAAGTCAAATACCATACGATCTCACTCATAAGTAGAAGATAAAAACAATGGCAAACAAACACATAGCAACAGAGACTGGATTGATGGTTACCAGAGGGGAAGTGGGGAGGAAGGAGGGTGAAAGGGGTGATTAGGCACATATGTGTGGTGATGGATTACAAATAGTCTTTGGGTGGTGAACATGATGTAACACAGAATTAGAATTATAATATGATGCACATCTGAAAGTTATATAACATTATAATCCAATGTTACTGCTATAAAAATAAAATTTTTTTTTAAAATCTACCAGGAATGAGACTTCCTTCTAAAATGGACATGGACACACATTCCACATGGTAAGGCTGATATTGTAAAGGTATACTAATTAAGACACTGTGTTCTTGACACTAGAACAGATGAAGAGAGCAATGTTTCCACTTTAAGAAAGTAGGAAACGAAGAGCAAGTTAAATCCGATGAAAGTAGAATGACAGAATTAATACAAGAAGAAATCAACAAAATAAAACTTGAGTAAACAAAAGAAAAAAAATGAAACTAAGACCTAGTTCTTTAAAAACAAAGTAAACCAAACTAAAAAGAAACATAATTTGAATATTCCAGTATCTATGAAAGAAATTAAACTTATAATTTAAAACTTCTCAAGAAGAAATACTCAAAAATTTGTAAATTCTATCAATCATTTAAAGAAAAAGATTTAGATATCCTACACAATTTCTTTCCTAAGGTAGAAGAGTAGTCACTTCCCAACTTATTTTATGAGGCCAGTAACACCTGAAAACTAAACATACTTCACAAGAAAAGAAACTACAGATACATATATATATATATATGTCTCATGAATTTACACCAAAAATTCCTCAACAAAATATTAACAAGTCAAATCCAGCAACACAAAACCAGATGAGGCATTTAGCTCAGGAATAAAGGTTGTGGAATGAAAGAGAACTTCTTGAACCTGATGAAGGCCATCTATAAAAAACCTACAGATGAAAGAATAAACATTTTCCCCAAAAGATCATGAACCAGGTAAAACTGTCTGCTCTTATCACTCCTACTTAACAATGACAAGCTAATTTTAAAATCTGTATGAAAATTTACAGAACGTGATTGGGGAACTTTACATACATGAGACTTATTGTTAAGCTACAACAATTAACATAGTATGAGATAGGACCTCACAACCGTTAGAATGGCTATCACCAAAAAGATGAGAAATAAATGTTGGCGAAGATGTGGAAAAAAAGAGAACCCTTGTGCACTGCTGGTGGGAATGTAAATTGGTGCAACCACTATGGAAAACAGAAGGAGGGCTCATTAAAAAATTAAAAACAGAACTACCATATGCATGACCAGCAATTCCACTTACGGGTATTTATCTGAAGGAAATAAAAGGACCAACTCAAAAAAGATTTATGCACTACCATGTTGACTGCAGCATTATTTACAATAGCCAAGACATGGAAGCAACCTAACTGTTCATCAACAGATGAATGGATAAAGAAAATGTGGGGGCCAGCCTCATGGCCAAGTAGTTAAGTTCACGCACTCCACTTTGGTAGCCCAGAGTTTCACTGGTTTGGATCTTGGGTCCAGACCCAGCACTGCTCGTCAAGCCATGCTGAGGTGGCATCCCACATAGTAGAACTAGAAAGATCTACAACTAAAATATACAACCATGTACTGGGGTCTTTGGGGAGGAGAAGAAGAAGAAGGAAAAAAAAGAAACTGTGACACATACACACACACACACATATACAATGAAACATTATTCAGCCATAAAAAAGAAGGAAATCTTGCCACTTGGGACAATAAGGATAGACCTTGAGGGCATTATACTGAGTGAAATAAGCCAGACAGAGAAAGACAAATACTGTATGATGTCATTTATATGTGGAATTTTTTTAAAAACTGAATTCATAGATACAGAGAACAGATTGATAACTGTGAGAAGTAGGGGGTGGAAGGTAAGTGACATGGTGAGGGTGGTCAAAGGTACAAATGCCCAGCTATAAGATGAGTAAGTCTTGGGGATGTAATGTACAGCATGGTGACTATAGTTAACAATACTGTATTATATATTTAAAAGTTACTAAGAGAGATCTCAAAAGTTCTCATCACAAGAAAAAAAATTGTAACTATGTGTGGGTGTAGGGATGGATGTTAACCAGACTTATTGTGGTGATTACTCTGCAATACATACAAATATCAAATCATTATGTTGTACACCTGAAACTAATATAATGTCATGCATCAACTACATCTCAATTTTTTAAAAAGATAGTATGATTGTCTGAGCATAGATACATAGATCAAGGGAACAGAACACAGACTCCGTAAACAAACTCACACATATAGCCAACTGATTTTCAGCAAAGGTGTCACAGAATTAAACGATGAAAGGACAGTCTTTTGACCAAATATTGCTAAAAGAACTAGATATTTGCATGGAAAAAATTAAGTTTTCCTGTAATTTATATTATATATAAAAGTTAACTCAAAATAATTCATAGATCTAAAAACATAAGAACCAAAACTATACAGCTTCTAGAAGAAAATATAACAGAAAAATCTATTTCTTAAACAGGGAAAGGCATGAATGAATAGATATAACTGACAACACAGAATTCACCAAAATTTAAAACTTTTACTTTTTAATACAGAGGTCAAAAAATGAAAAAGCAAGCCCCATGTTACGAGAAAACAGTTTCAAAAGATATCTGACAAAGGGTTCGTACCCAGAATATAAAAAGAAATCCTATCACTCAATAATAATGATACACACAACGTATTTTTTAAATAGCCATAATATTTTAAAAGACACTTCATCAGGAAAGATGTAGAGATAACAACTAAGTACTTGAATAGATATTAAACGTCACTAATCACCATAATAAAACCACTAAGGCATACCACTACATTCACCAGAATGGCAAAAATTTAAAAGACTGGGAATACAAGAACGCAAAGTAACTGGAACTCACATACATAGCTGTTGGGAATGCAAAATGATACAGTTACTCTGAAAAATAGTTTATCAGCTTTTATAAATTAAACATACTCTTCACCTAGGTAATTTGTTATTCATAATAATAAAAACAGTTAAATATTGATCAAGAGGAGAATAGACAAATATATTGTGATATATTGATGCAACGGAATATTATTCAGCAATTTAAAAGGACAAATTATCCACACAACAAAATAGATGAATCTCAAAACCATTATGAAGTAGAAAAAAAGCCCAAACATAAAGGTCTACATACTGTATGAGTCTCTTTCAATGCAAAAGCTAGAAAGGCAAAACTATAATAACAGGAAGCAGATTAGTGGTTGCCAGGGGCCAGAGAAGAAGGGAATCTATAGCATGCGCATGAGAAATTTCGCGGGCGATGGAAATGTGGCGGTGTCTTAATTATGGTGGGTACTTACACAACTGTATACAACTGGCAAAACTGGAAGTGGGGGAGAATCTAGTAAAAGCCAAACTTCAATCTCAAAACTGACACAAGGCAAAAATTCTTTTCTTAATGTTCCCAACTAATTAATCCAGTCCTCTGCTGAGAAGCAATGAGTTAATAACGAATGAAATCTAACATTTTGCCAGACCAACTGGGAAGGAAAAAACAGCTTGTCACCTTCAATTAGCAGCTCATTATAGCCACAGTACACTAGAAACTTGAATTCTGATCATTTCACTGGCATTCATACAATGTCACAACTGAGATTCTTCCTGAAGAAAGCCTTCAATAGAAGTAGACAAAACAAATGCTATGAAGGCTCAGTGGAGAGTTGACTACACAAGACTTGGTAGAACTGAAAATTCTATTTATATATGGAAAAAAATCTCTTACTCAATGCCTAACAGAAAAAGATAATTCTTTAAAATAAGCGCTTTTCAGAAAGTCACACATTCATAAAGGAGTCACGCTATCTGCCAATAACACAGTTGTGTACACGCCTGACATATCCTTTTGTTCTCTATTTTCTCTCTTTTTAAAAGCCGTAACCATTTCCCTGAGACACAGCAAGACAATCTTAATTTTCCTCATGGGTAGGCTGATGAGAAAGCTTTCCATGACATCAGCAGCATGCAGGCCCCCTAACAGAAAGGATGCGAGCTATACTGAAACATACAGACATGAAACCAGCGTTTACTTTGCTCTGTATACACCAAACAGTGCTACAAGAAAGGTGGATATAGAATGAGTCCTCATTAGATTTCTACAGCTCAAATGGGTTAACATTTTTACAGGTTTGCGTCTGATATCTAAACATAAAGCTTCACTTTAAGATAAACCTAATACTTTAAGGGAAAAAAGTTTCACATAGAAATGTTGAGAGCACAATTTAGAATGAAACTGAATCCACAGCAAGCAAACACCAGAGGTTGGAAGGAAAGCAGGAATGAAGCAATTTGTATTATTAGACGGTTGGTCAAAGAACTCTAAATTGTGCCCAGGCATCTTTGTTTTTCTAATATATAGATATTAACATGCATAGAATAAAGCTTTTTTGTACTTTTCATGATTAATATAAAATAGAAATGAATGCAAATTCTCCTTAACTGACCTTTTCTTTACCTAAGTAACTTTAATAGTGAGTAACCCAGGACATATGTTCAAAAATTTTGTATCAGAACTGTTACCTATTGTACATGTGACCTACACCCATAAAGGAACTCATTAAGCTTTTATTAGGGAGGGAAAAGTCCTCCCACAGCCAAAGGTATGGAATTTATACAGTTCATTCACTTCAGTGGAGAGGGCTGACTACGACTATTTAAAGAGCAAAATTTTTAAAAAGCTTCCATCACTGAAAATGAAACAGCTAAATTAAGCAATTATGAACTAAAAAACAAAACAGTTAAATTGAATTTCTTAAGGGGAAAAATATTGAAAATATAAACATAGAAGATAAACACCAAGAAGAAAACATTAAACATTTTCATCTAAATATCTTGCCCATTTTCAGCATTTCTTAGTTTCTCTGTAATCCTTTTCATCACATTTTAAATTTTTTTTTAATATACTTTATTTTTTTAGAGTGGTTTTAGGTTCACAGCAAAACTGAGCAGAAGGTAGAGAGATTTTCCATATACCCCCTGCTCCCATTCATGCATACTCTACACCATTATCAACGTCCCCCACCAGAGGGGAACGTTTGCTACAATCGATGAACCTACAATGACACATCATAATCACCCAAAGTCCATAGTTTATATTAGGGCTCACTCTTGGTGTTGTACATTCTATGGGTCTGGACAAATTTATATTGATAGGTATCTAACATTATAGTATCATACAGCATCGTCTCACTACCCTAACAATCCTGTGCGATGTGCCTATTCATCCCCCCGTCACCGCTAACCCTTGGCAAACACTGGTCTTTTTACTATCTCCATAGTTTTGCCTTTTCCAGGATGTTGTATAGTTGGAATCATACAGTATGTAGCCTTTTCAGACTGGCTTCCTTCACTTGGTAATATGCATTTAAGTTTCACCCATTTCTTTTCATGGCTTAATGGCTCATTTAACTTTAGTGCTCAATAATATTCCATTATCCAGATGTACCACAGTTTATTTGTCTATTCGCCCACTGAAGGATATCTTAGTTCCTTCCACATTCTAGCAATTATGAATAAGGCTGCTATAAATACTCATGCAGTTTTTTGAGCAGACGTTAAGTTTTCAACTCCTTTGGGTAAATACAAAGCAGGGCAATTGCTGAATTGTATGCGAAGAATATGTTTACTTTTGTATGAAACTGCCAAACTGTCTTCCAAAGTAGTTTTACCATTTTGCATTCCCACCAGAAATGAAAGAGAGTTCCTATCGGTCCACATCCTCACCAGTATTTGATGTTGTCAGTGTTCTGGATTTTGGCCATTCTAATAGGTAAACAGTGGTATCTCGTTTTTTGTGGTTGTTTTGTTTTTTAAAGATTTTATTTTTCCTTTTCCTCCCCAGTACATAGCTGCATATTTTCAGTTGCGGGTCCTTCTAGTTGTGGCATGTGGGACGCCACCTCAGCATGGCCTGATGAGCAGAGCCATGTCTGCGCCCAGGATCTGAACTGGCGAAACCCTGGGTAGTTGAAGCGGAGCACGTGAACCTAACCACCTGGCCACCAGGCCAGCCCCACTCATTGTTCTTTTAACTTGAATTTCCCTGATGACATATGATATGAAGAATTTTTTCAAATGCTTATTTGATATGTGTATACCATGTCTGGCGTGAGGTCTTTTGCCCAATTTTTAATCAGGTTGTTGATTTTCTTATTGTTGAGTTTTAAAAAAAGCTCTTTGTATATTTTGTATAACAGTCCTTTATCAGATATGTGTTTTGCAAGTGTTTTCTCTCAATCGGTGGCTTGTATTCTCATTCTCGACAGTATTTTTGAAAAGCAGAAATATTTAATTTTAATGAAATCCAACATTTATTCAGAAAATTGAATCTGTGAAGTATAGGACAAATCTCAGAAACATTTCCAGAATTAAGAGTAAATGAATAAAAGAGATGAAATGGAAGAAAGCAGACAAAAAAGAATTGAACACAGAGATTCAATTTATGAAAATACACATTACTGAAGAAATTCTGCCTCAAGACTGCAGTATCAATCCCTGCCTGACAGTTTCCAGCCTACCAGCCTACCCTATTTCCTACCTGCCAGCCCCACAATCACATAAGTCAATTCATTGAAATGAAAATCACATGTGTGTGTTTGTGTGTACACTGAATAATATACTGGGGAATCAAGAATACAACATGCATACCCACAGCCAGGCATTTGCTCAACAAAGAACTGTGACTTTGCATCTCTGGCTGAGTCTTTTTTTTTTTTTTAAGATTGGCACCTGAGCTTACATCTGTTGCCAATCTTTCTTCCCCTCCCCCTCCTGTCCTTCTCCTTCTTCTTCTCCCCAAAGCCCCCCAGTACATAGTTGTATACTCTAGTTGTGAGTGCCTCTGGTTGTGCTTTGTGGGACCCCACCTCAGCATGGTCTGATGAGCGGTGCCATGTCCGCACCCACGATGCAAACCAGTGAAACCCTGGGCTGCAAAAGTGGAGCGCACAAACTTAACCACTTGGCCACAGGTCTGGCCCCTCTGGCTGAATCTTTACTCTGCACAAGCCAGAGATGAAGGCTAAGGCAGAGTTGTAGATGTTATTACCAAACACTCAAGGACTGTCCCAGCTCAGAGCCAATTTGCAAAAGTTATAACTTTTCTTTTTGGTTCCTGGTGTTTAAGAAAATCTCTGTCAGGTCACTGGCTGATTGCTGAGATAATAAAGATTCCAATAATCACACAAAACACCAAATACAGTCTTTACAAAAAGTTTGGAAAAGTCACTCAACAATGTATGGCTGCAGGCCTCAACAAGCAAAAAGAGCACACCTTGGGGACGGGGGACAATCTGATGTTCAGAGCTGCCACATTATAATATTTAAAATGTTCACTGTTCAACAAAAAAATTGCAAGGATACAAAGAAACAGGAAAGTATAGCTCATTTATAAAACAAAAATAAATCTACAGAAACTGACACTGAGGAAACCCAGACATTGGACTTACCATACAAAGAATTTAGATAAATTGTCTTAAATATGCTCAAAGAGCTAAAAGACACTAGAGAAAAAAACTACAGGAAAAAGATGAATTAACAAATTGAGGGTATCAATAAAGACCTAGAAACTATTAAAAAAGAATCACATCGAAATAATAGAACTAAAAAGTACAATAACTAAAATGAAAAATGCACTAAAGGTTTCAAAAACATATCTGAATATCAGAATAGGCAGAAGAAAGAATGCACAAACTTGAAAATAAGAAAACTAAAATTATACATCAGAGAAACAAAATGAAAAAAGAATGAAGAAAATGAACACAGTTTAAGATCAACACTATAAATCAACTAAACTGACTTACAGAAGACTACCCAACAATAGCAGAACACACGTTCTCCTGAAGTGCCCATGGAACATTCTACAGGATACACCATTTGTTAGCCACAAAACAAGTCTCAGTAAATTTAAAAACAATGAAAACAATCTCTCAAACCAAACTGGAATGAAATTATAAATCAAAAAACAGAAGGAAAATTGGAAATTCACAAATAAGTTGAATTAAACAGTAACCTCTTAAACAATCACCACATCACAAATATGTGGCATTAAATAAATTCTTAATTAACACCACATTAACAGAATAAGAGGGAAAAAAGACCATCTCAACTGATACAGAAAAAGCATTTGCCAAAATTCAACATCTTTTCATAATAAAAACACACAGGAAACTAAAAATAGAAGGGAATTGCCAAATACGATAAAGAGCATTTATGAAACAGCTATTACAGTCAATGACAAAAGATGGAATGTTTTCCCCCTAAGATCAGTAACAAGAAAAGGATGCCCACTGTCAATACTATTTAACAGTGTATTGAAAGATCTAGCCAAAGCAACTAGGCAAGAAAAAAAAATAAAAAGCTTCTAAATTGGAAAAGTAGTAAAACTGTCTCTATTCACAGACAATATAATCCTATATATAGAAATCCCAGAGAATCTAAAAAATAGTACTAGAACTGATAAATTCAGGAAAGTCACACAGTATAATATTAACATTCATAAACCAGCAATTATTAATCAAAAAGAGAAAGTAGGAAACTGGTTTCATTTAAATAGCAATGCAATCTCTATCAAAATTCCAAGGGCCTTTTTTGCAGAAGTGAAAAGTCAACCTACAAGTAAATGGAATTGCAAGAGACCCCAAATAGGGAAACAAGATTGAAAAAGAAAAAACTTGGAGGACTTACATTTCCTGATTTCAAAACTACAACAAAGCTACATTAATCAAAACACTGTGATACTGACACAACATTAGACATATAACCACTGGAACAGATGTCAGAGTCCAGAAATAAACCCATACATCTACAATCAATTAACCTTTGAAAAAGGTGCCAAGTCTATTCAATGGGAAAAGGACAATGTCTTCAACAAATGGTGCTGGGAAAACTGGAAGTCCACATGCAAAAGAATGAAGTTGGACTCCTATCTTACATAATAAATAAAAATTAACTCAAAACAGGGGGCAAACCGGTGGCACAGCGGTTAAGTTCGCATGTTCTGCTTCTCGGTGGCCTGGGGTTCACTGGCTTGGATCCCAGGTGTGGACATGGCACCGCTTGGCAAAAGCCATGCTGTGGCAGGCGTCCCAAGTATCAGGTAGAGGAAGATGGGCGTAGATGTTAGCTCAGGGCCAGTCTTCCTCAGCAAAAAGAGGAGGATTGGCAGCAGATGTTAGCTCAGGGCTAATCTTCTTCTTCAAAAAAAATTAACTCAAAATGGATTAAAGACCTAAATATAAAAGGTAAAACCATAAAACTCTTAGAAGAAAATATAGCGGTAAATCTTCATGATCTTAGATCTGGCAATATTCTTAGATATGACAGCAAAAGTACAAGCAACAAAAGAAAAAATAGATAAACTGGATTACATCAACATTAAATACATCAAAGGGCATTATTAAAAAAGTGAAAAGACAATCTAAAAATATGGGAAAATATTTGCAAATAATGTATCAGATAAGGGCCTCATATCCAGAATATATTGAGAACTCTTAATATTCAACAAGACAACAAACAACCCAGCTGCAAAATAGGCAAAGGATGTGAATAGATATTTCTCCAAAGAATATATACAAATAGCCAACAAACATATGAAAAGATCCTCAACATTAGTAGTCATTAGGGAAATGCATATCAAAACCACAATGAGATACCACTTCACACCTACTAGGTGGTCATAATAAAACAGAGAAGAGAGAGCGTTGGCAAGAACATAGAGAAAGTAGAACCGTGGTCCACTGGTGGTGGGAATGTAAAAGGGAGCAGCCGCTGTGGAAAACAGTTTGGTGGCTTCTCAAAAACCTAAACATAGAATTACCATATGACCCAGCAATTCCACTCCTAGGTGTATACTCACGATAAATGAAAACATATGTCCACACGAAAACATGTACATGAACATTCATATTAGTATTATTCATAACAACCACAAAGTGGAAACAACCCATATGTCCCTCAACTGATGAATGCATAAACAAATTGCTGTATACACACAAATGTAATTTTATTTGGCCTTAAAAAGGAATGAAGTTCCAACTATATGACATTCTGGAAAAGGCAAACCTATGGAGACAGAAAAAAGATCAGTGCTTGCCAGGGGGTAGAGGGAAAGTGAGGGATGAAGAAGCAGAGCACAGAGGAGTTTCAGGACAATGAAGATACCTGCACGATACATTAATGATGAATTCACATCATTATCCAGTCTGAGGAACATGGGGATACTATTAAACGACAGTCAGTGAGGCATCTGTGTATACACACTCAACTAGACTGACAGAAAAAGCTGATAAAGAAGTGAATAGGAAGTATGCAACCAAGAGAACAGAACACAGAATGAAACTTTGGGAAACAAAGACATTTTTTAAATATTACAATATTTTTTATGCTTCATTAAAATTATTTTCAAGTCCTTCTGCCATTTACCACTTCAAAATAACATAAGGTTGCCTTTTCACTTACTATATTTGAAGATTGAATTTCAGCATTGTAACTGAAATTATGATTTACTCTTTACTATTTTAATCTATCAAATTAATTTCTTTCCTTAAAGTAGTATATGGACAATTATGTTAAACTAATCTACTTTTAACAACAAAATTTTACCAATAGAAACTATTCTGAAACAAATCTGAGTGGGCTTCTATTTCTCATGTTCTTCTGTAACACACTAACTGTTGGTATCCTAACTTACTTGTATTAAGACAATAGAGACAGTTTGCAAAATATAAACCTGAAAAACTACTGAGCATTAAAGTACTTTTAATCAAAAAGTTATTTTAGTTTTCCTAAGTTATATCAGCAATTTGTTCTTAATGAATTGTGGTTACGCAGTTAAAAGATTTGATCAAATGTACATAACCACATCATACGGTGAAGTGATTGTCAGAAATCTCAATCCGCTACTCCAGAATCATTTCATGTACAAATAATACTATACATGTTGTAAACATGGGAAAATACTCTGAGAGTCTGTTTCAGATCCAACAATTATTATGTAATGAAAAACTTAACAATACAGTGAAGCCTAGCCAAATGAACTACTAAAAGGAGCATGAATTGGAATAGGAATTAAATAAGATTTTTAAGCATGTCCAGTTAAGTATTCCTGTTGAAGTACATCTTTCCATGGAAGAATCAACAATCACTTTCCCATGTCAAAAAATAGATTACCAGCATCTAAGAAATGAGAAATGAACTAGGTATCTTCGGCTTTTTGTGAAGACTTAGTATGACTGTTGAGTACTTTAGTGTTCTGTGTGGCTTTTTTTAATAATGCAGGAAGGAATGATGATGGTGACCTAATACTTTATCTTTGAAATTTAAACTCCACCTAAAAGAGGTGCATTAGGTAGATGCAACACTATCTTTTATTTTCGATGGAAAACAAGAATTACAAATAATACAGTATTAAATTAAACTCCGAAACACAAGTTTATAACTCTCTATCAAAAATACTTAAGTTTTGAGTCTCAGAGTCTACTTTTAATTTTTATAACAGTATGTTTTTTTCTTTATATTCATGTATTTTATTAGAATCATAGCCATTTCTTACCCTGCACTATGTTTTCAAAATAGTTTTTTTGTAATGCAATACAATGAGCATCATGTTAAAGCAATGTGAAATATGACTTTTATGATTTGAAAATTCTAAACATTAATACTATTTTCCTTTACAAAGACTTTTATTATTTTTATTCATGATATTTAACAGATTGAACCAAAATTAGGAAAAGCGGAACAAAGTATTTGAGAAAGTGACATTTTCGAAGAATGTGCATATATAAGTGAAATACAAAATAGCAAAGACATTTTAAATCTACCACAAATTGCAAGAAGCATGGAAACATTTATTTTTAAATAGGAAAAAGCTGCACAACCTTCAACATGTGTTACTGAATCTAATCCTTTAAATATAAGAGGAAAATTTTTGATAGTATTACATTATTTGTATTCTTATTCAGCTCCTAAAGAACAAAAGCCAGTTGCTTGCATTTTTTATTAAGTAATTAAAAAGAAAGAGCAAAGAAAATGGAAACGCAACCATAAGAAAAGTTAAATTTGCGATGTGCCTAGAAAATAATAACATTTTTCTTCTACAAGGTTCTGAATAAACACTGGGTAATTAAACCTTCCAACACGCCCACAAATTGAGAAAGTATTAATGATGCTTTCACATGGGGAGGTAACCAGGCAGGACACTAAGTAAAATCTCCACATAAAAATAGGAGGTCATGTTAGGATTGGGGCTGGAATCAGATGTTCTTCAATAGGGATGCTCATCTCACATACTAGATGAGAGGCAGGCAACGATACAATACATTGTATTTTTAAAAATAAGTTTCTATTAGTTGCAATTAAATACAAAGATGAGTTAGAAATACTCTGCCTTCAAGAAGATTTCAAAATAATTAGCTGGTTTCTTTTAAAAAAAATAGAAAATAAAGTTAAAGAAAATATGTTTACTATACCACAATGAAAAGAAATGCAATGGAAATTCAAATTATGGAAGAGATGTTACAGGGAAGAAGAAAAGTCTGCAGTTTACTTCATATATCCAAATATGAATAATGTAAACATATATATAACTTATATATGTACGATACTATTTTCCACTATGCCTACACAGTCTCTGTCCACTAAAAACCATTCATAAGTACAGCACTTAAATTTTATTTAGGAAAAATTTTCAAAGTATACAGTGTATAGTAGAGATACATGTAAAGTAGAGATACATACATGTAAACTATGTCCCAAATCCAACCCCCACTGCTAGTTTCATTGGAACACAGCCACACCCATTTCTTTCTTTTTATTTTCTACCACTGAGTTGAGTAGCTGCCAGAGACCATATGGTCTGATGAGCTGTACAACACTTCCTATCTGGCAAAAGAAAAACTTTACTGACCCCTGATTTAGTTATTGATTTCTAGTGTATTTGGGCTGCATTAGTGTGTCTTTCTCATGGGTCATTTTTTTTTTAAAGATTTTATTTTTTTCCTTTTTCTCCCCAAAGCTGCCCGGGACATAGTTGTACATTCTTAGTTGTGGGTCTTTCTAGTTGTGGTATGTGGGATGCCGCCTCAGCATGGCTTGATGAGCAGTGCCATAACCATGCCCAGGATTTGAACTGGCGAAATCCTGGGCCTCCAAAGCAGAACCCGTGAACTTAACCACTCCGCCACAGGGCCGGCCCCCTCATGCATCTTGCTTCAGTTGTTGTAGGGGAATATGAGGTGGGCCCAAGTTTCTGAAATATAGGAACTCTACAATGATGTATCTTGGGATTAACCATTCTGATATTTGACATTTCCTCCATTGCATTATTTTGCTTCTTTTATTTGGGAACTATGCGAGTTTTCTAAT
Source organism: Equus quagga (assembly GCF_021613505.1). Classification (NCBI taxonomy): domain Eukaryota; kingdom Metazoa; phylum Chordata; class Mammalia; order Perissodactyla; family Equidae; genus Equus; species Equus quagga. Next base: position 81,610,929 of record NC_060277.1, on the reverse strand, counting down.
TCTTCCCATTTTATTTAAGCTATCTCTCATTTTATTCAGTTTCCTATCTCTTCTCCCCTCTGTGACTTCCAATTTCTTCATCAATTCTGTTGTCAATTTCTGGGGGCTTTTCCCCCTTCTATTTCTTTCTATAGGTCATATCTCTCACTATCTCACCCTATCCTCCTGACTTCTTGTATTTATGTTTTGTGCTCTTCTTTCCTAGAGAAAATTAGTTTACTAAATTATATAATTGTGAAATATCTGTTTACAATTTTCAACTGCTCCCATAGCAACATTATTCTTTTTTTTTTTTTTTTTTTGAGGAAGTTTAGCCCTGAGCTAACTACTGCCAGTCCTCCTCTTTTTTGCTGAGGAAGACTGGCCCTGAGCTAACATCAGTGCCCATCTTCCTCTACTTTAAATGTGGGACGCCTACCACAGAATGGCGTGCCAAGAAGTGCCATGTCCACACCCGGGATCTGAACTGGCAAACCCTGGGCTGCCAGGAAGTAGAATATGCAAACTTAACCACTGCGCCACCAGGCCAGCCCTGCAACATTATTCTGATTATTCTTCACTTACCAATTACTTGTCACTGAGCTAGGTTTTCCATTTGTTCGATTCACGTAAGTTTTTCAAAGATAAAGTTGTTCATAATATTGCCTACTATCCTTTCATGACCATAAGATCTGTAGTGATGCTCCTTCATTCATTATTGATATTGGTAATTTGTGTCTTCTGTTTTTCCTGATCAGTCTCACTAAAGGGTTATCAATTTTATTGATGTTTTCAAAGAAACAGCTTTTGTCTTAATTGATTTTCTCTCTTGTTTGTCTATTTTCTTTCACTGATTTCCATTCGTTATTTTCTTTCTTTTTCTTATTTTAAGTAAACGTGCTCCTCTATTTTAGATTCTTAAGGTGAAAGTTTTTAGATCTTTCTTCTTTTCAAATGTGAACATTTAGTGCTATAAATATCACTCTGTCTCTGCTTTGGCTGTATCCTAAATTTTTGATACGTGGGGGTTTTTTAATCATTCTGTTAAAAATCTGTTCTTTTTTCTCATGATTTCTGCTTGACCCTTTTCCAAAGATTGCACAGATTATTCAGAGAGTTGGCTGTTATTGATTTCTAATTTAATTGCATTGTGGTTATAAAACATACTCTATTACTGAGACTTGCTTTATCACTCAACACATGATCAGTCTTGGTGAATGTCCTATGTGCACTTAAAAGTATGTGGATATAGTATTCTATAAATATTAGTTGAGTCAAATTGATACAGTAGGGGCTGGCCCGGTGGCACAGTGGTTAAATTCACACGTTCCGCTTTGGCGGCCTGGGGTTCGCTGGTTCAGATCCTGGGTGCAGACACGGCACAGCTTGGCAAGCTATGCTGCAGTAGGTGTCCCACATATAAAGCAGAGGAAGATGGGCACAGATGTTAGCTCAGGGCCAGTCTTCCTCAGCAAAAAGAGGAGGATTGGCAGCAGATGTTAGCTCAGGGCTAATCTTCCTCAAAAAAAAAAAAAATTTGATATAGTAGTTCACGTCTTCTATATTCTGACTGATTTTCTATCTCCTCGTTCTATCAGTTACTAAAAGAGGAGTGTTAATTAACTTTAATTGTTGACTTCTCTAATTTCCTTTCAGCTGTAATATTGTTTCATGTATTTTGAAAATTCATATACTTTGAAACACATATGTGAATGGTCATTTTTTTTAAAAAAAAGATTGAAGATATTCAAGAAAGAACATATTCTTGCCCATCATCACTCCTGAAGAAATAAATGTTAGGTGATCAGAACCATTACACATGAGTAGGTATTCTCTTCTAATATAGGTATAGGTAAGTTTGGAGGTAGAGAAGAAAGAATCTAAGGCAATTCCAAAATAGATTGGATTAAAGTTCTAGTCAAGTAGGAGGCACGGTAATCTGCTGAATATAAAAGGGCTTAAATAAAGTTATGAATATTTGGAACAGCTAGTTTCCAATCCTTTGTTAGATCTATTTATTAAATACATATCTACTAATATGAGCTTTACCATCCAAATCTAAGTTTAACTTTTCTGATGTCTGCTAAGAAAAGTAAAATTTCTACTAAATAAAAGGAAAACAAAGTTCAAGAACAATCATTTGAGAATACAGCAAAATCTTCCAAGTCTCCAAGAAATTATCAAGTCTCATTTCCCAATAACATTAAGTACAAGTTTGTCAGCCTGTCAAATATATCTCCCAAATTCAGAATCCAGGTATCTGCTCTCCCCAATTAAGTAAATCAACAAACATCAATAAGAATTATGACATTTTAAAACCTCCCAACTGGTTTTAATTAGACTAAAGAGGTATAAGTGAAACAAGTTCTAATTACTTTTCTACATTACCTAACTTGAAGCAGTACATAACTATGCTGAGGTTATCATAACTAAAACCCTAACACATAGGAAACATTTTATTTTAAAGCTACTACAAGGGCATAACTCCATCCAAAAATAATGCATGACAATTCATAATAATATACATATAAGACATTTGTAAATGACATTAATGATCCACATTATTAAAAAATTTCTGGGGCCAGCCACATGGCCACGTGGTTCAGTTCGTGCACTCCGATTCAGCAGCCCAGGGTTTCACAGGTTCAGATCCTAGGCGCAGACATGGCACCGCTCATCAGGCCATGTTGAGGCGGCATCCCACATGCCACAACAAGAAGGACTCACAACTAAATAAAATATACAACTATACACTAGGGGGATTTGGGGAGGAAAAGCAGGAAAAAAAAAAAAGATTGGCATCATTGTTAGCTCAAGTGCCAATCTTAAGAAAAAAAAATTAAAAATGTAAAAAAAAAAAATTCTGGGGCCGGCCCCATGGCTGAGTGGTTGGGTTCATGAGCTCCATTTCAGCAGCCCAGGGTTTGCCAGTTTGGATCCTGGGCACGGACATGGCACCGCTCATCAAGCCATGCTGAGGCAGCATCCCTCATAGCACAACCAGAGGCACTCACAACTAGAGTATACAGCTATGTACTGAGGGGCTTTGGGGAGAAGCACGAAAAACAAAATTCCAACATTTCCAAAGACAATGACAATAGAATTTAAAACAAACAAACTGAGTTTATTCTAACAAACAAGGAAAGTAATTGTCTGCCAATCCTCACAATTTTTCATGTATTTTTTTAAATCATTTGGAGATGTTAAAACATTATTAATGTAGGAATACAAACAAAGGAACTAAACAAATCTAGTTAATATCATCTATATATTTCACAGATTTATAAGCCCTTTCACTCAAAAGAACTATGTAAGTTTCTGGAGGGCAGAAACTACGTCTGGCTTATCGTTATAAGCTGAATGTAGCACTATTTGTTAAAAGAATCAAGTTAAGAACTAAGAAAAGAATTAATTCATCAATCTTAACTACTTGTTATCAATTAACTACTCTTTAAGATACTATAATGGTAAATACATGTCATTGATCATTTGTCCAAACGCATAGAATGTACAACACCATGAGTGAAACCTAATATAAACTATGGACTTTGGGAGATGATAATGTGTCAATGTAGGTTCAAGTGTAACAAACGTAGCCCTCTGGTGGTGGATATTGATAGTGGCGAAGGCTATGCATGTATGGGGGAAGAGAGTAAATGGAAAACCTCTGTGGCTTTCGCTCAACTTTGCTGTGAATCTAAAACTACTCTAAAAAATAAGGTCAATTTTAAAAAAAGAATTAAAGACTACTGGGCAAAATTCCATTTCTAAAAAAGATATGAAAATGCTTGACATTCTATCTTTTTCTGAATGTTACTTTTCTAATAAGTCCATGTCTGTGGCTGCTGTATAATCTTTATACTTTCATCAAGAGAATCATGATTATTGTGCATTTCATAAATACCAGCCATTATTATAAAGACTTTACATCTATTAACCCTTATGATGATCATAGGATGTATGTAAAATTTTATAGAGAAAAGCTTCTCTATAAATACTTGACTCATGAAAAAAATTTTTTTAATATTCAGCAATAAAATATGGGCAAATGCTTTTATCAAAAGCAAAGATTTCAAATGCTGAATATTTAATATCTTCAGTTGCTGATATTCATTTACTGATTGATTAGGAAAGTGATTTACATACATAAAAGAGAACAAAGATTGAAAGCCGCAAGCTTCCCTTCACTAAGCATCAGGTTTCCAAATACTCAAAGAGGAATCTAACAAACCTGCCTTTGGTATTCACAGAGTGGAAACAGTAATTAGTCATAACTATACTGTAACTGTTATACTAGTGGATTCTTTGAAAGTAATAATTCAGGATACTAAAATCTCACTGTGTAAATCCCTACGCAAAAAAAAAAAAAAATGAGTTCTTATTGACATAGCAGAAATGTTAATAAATTGTTCACAGTTTTAGAATTTTGGAAGATATATGAATTTAGTGAGTCTATGGAAATTTCTATTGTAACTTCTTTTTCATCACTTCCTTTTCATGGACAACATTTTCCAAAATAAGGGAAACCATTGTCAGAGGGATGCAGAAGAACAGAGGCAAAAAAACAAGTTTAAAATGAAATTGTACTTAATGATTAAGAAATACATCATAAATAAAGTTCCCTATAAAACATATACAGTTGATCTTGAGTCATATTATAAGGAAACTTGGAATAGTAAAAGAATATACTGAGGAAAATTCACATGTTGTTTATGGTAGAAGCAATAACACTCCAACAAAACAAAGCCAAATGTTGCTTGGATTTATTTCCCTAAAAAGCAAGTTAATTTAGAACTGCTTATCTGCTGTGATAAACAAAATATATACAGAATCATTTTACATATCAACAGATATGTATAACCATGGTTTAACTGAAAAAGATGAGATACTTGAAATGAGAACATTAAAGTCTGGTTCAATTCAAAAACGATGTTAATTACACCAACTTCTGCCAAGCAAGCAGAGAAGCCAAATACACTACACTGTGGAAAAGCATACATGTTTTTATCACTCCAGTGTTATCCTAAAACCTTTATCAATGTGTATGAAGTTTGAGTATATGTATGAAATCAGTACAAAGTAACTTCTTAAACATGTTAAAGAAAACAACAGATCATCACAGCATTTGAGACACACTGAGAAATGTAGGAAAGCTGAAGTTCACATTATATGAAATCTACTTCTCAAAGTCAAGGAATACCAAAATGGACCAGGAGCTGTTTTAGAAAAGGATATGTGTAAAAATCTATTACTTTTATTATTGCCCTTCTCAATAATTGAAATGACAACAGAAAATCTGCATATTTGCTTATTTTTTTAGAAGATAACTAAATATATATTCTCAATCAATTCTTCTAATTTGACTTATTAAAGTACAAGAAAATCATTATTTGTACACCATGGAGTACATCTGAAAGTTGAGATGAATAATTACATTCAGTTTACTAAATGTTTTTACATTCTGCAATGTGTGATAAAGCCACATCATTATCATTATCATTTCCTTTCCTGTGGTATCAGATTTAGAAAAAAAAAGCAGATGAGACTTTAAATACTTCTCTTTACATTCAAAAGTTACTTTATAGTGAAGTATAAATTAAACTGCAACAGCACCAAATGCCTAAAGATATACATATGGTTAAAGCATAAGTAGTTTTCTAGTTTTAACAGTTATTATTACCATAAAAGATTAGTTTTCATAGCTGTTAGAAGAAAGATGTTTTTCTTTATGTGGCTGCTCTTATGAAGGTAGGTGGAATAGGGAGGAAAATAATCAAGAGAAATCAAAGGACAAAGTAAAGGTATAAAATACATATATTACGTCCAATATGGAAATTCATAATATTGAAACAATAAATTACGAGTGAAAACGTATACTTGCCTTCCAAGTATTAAACAGTTTGTATAAACATATGTATTGAACAAAATAAAAATAAATTGTTTGTAACATAATTTTGAAACTGGTTATTCAAGGAAATAAACCTCATTCACAATTCACAAATAAAACTACTATATGAATAGTCACAGATGCAATGCGAAAGTAGATCTATACAAAACGCAAAATATTAAGGTTATATTGAAGCAATCTGTAACCACAGTTTAACTACACCAAGATGCGAATTTCTGACACAACCTTATAAGAAATTTAGATCGCACTATGAGGAATAAAAACTCTATTGCCAGGATCAAGAAAACCAATAACATATTACCTTTAAAAATTAAAGTTATTTCTATACACTACCTAAATAAAATACTGCCAAAATAAATTTCTACCCAAAAGAAACTATGAACTTATTTGCATTACAAAACAACAGTGTAATTAGTGCTCTTCAAGAATTATCTAAAAGATATTTAGGAAGATTGGTAAAGGGCTGGAGGTGGAGATACAAGTTAGGTCAGAAGTTCATATGACACAAGGGCAGACTAATGGAAGTTTGGAATGTCTTAGAATATGTAAAATGTAAGGTCAATTTATTTATCCTATATATAGTAAAGAAACACTTACTTTTACAGGCAAAAGATGAAAAGCAGGTGGTTTTCACAAAATGTATTCTTTTCATTTCAAAAATGTGTACAAGAAGCCAGAGATTTTGTGACAGATAAACGGAATGATGTAAAGTTTCAGAGAAATTAAAGGGAAATGTCTCTAAGGTTCTGGTCCCAGTCGGATGGAGAGCTAAAAATGGAAACTGGAATTTCCCATTTCTACTTCCAGGATTAAGCAATTTAATAGCTATCGGTTTGATACTACGAAAGTGGTTAGACTACATTTTGAAAAGCAGAGTTTAAGATCCAAATTCTCCTAAGAAATAGACAGAATGTTTCTTCTCACATAGCGAAAACAAGTTCTTTACATTTTGAACACAAATTTTAAAATAAAGGAAAAACTTAAAAAAAAAAAAAGCCTACCTCGGGCAAGCCTCACTTCACTGGATCTATGTCACATTGATTTATAACAGTTATTTCTTAAGGGGAAAAAAGCACACACAGATGCAAACAATTACTCTATTTTTGTAGGCAACAAGTGAGGTGGGTGGTAACTGAGAAATTTTTTAAAAATCCTGTCACAATATTCTGCTTTTTCTTAAGAAACCCTCCTCACACAACAAACGTTTGCCACATCAGAGAATTTCCAGGGCCCAAAGCAGCACTTTGATTCCAGACCGCTTCAGGCATTAGCAGGAGGTAATTAGGGTAAAAAGTTCAGCCACAGTTCCCTGTCTAGAGTCCTGCCAGAAATAAATTTCCTTTCTATTCACTGGTTTCTACTGTACCCTCCCTAAGAATCATATTGAAAACACATTTATCTTTGTAGAGTCTGTTCCTCTTCTAATTAACATTATAGCGTTTATAGTGTTTAATAATTTAAAACGGCCGGGATCGCACCAGTTTTGTCTTTAAGAGCGGAGGGCTGCATTATCATTTTTCCTATATCGCTTCTTCATTTGACAAGTGACTCACAGAAGTATGCACTGCAGCTGTGTTCAACAAGCTCTCTGGTCATCATAAACTTATGTTTTATGTCCTTCTTTGAGAAAGGTGCATGGACAAAATGGACAGACAAAATGCATTCAGAATGCGTTCTTTGAAATTTTTCAAGGAAATGAAAAAGACTAATAAGAAAACAGCACTTAAAACAAAACAGGAAATGTTACATTAAAACATACAAATTTATTATATTTCATTGTTTCCACAGGGAGAAATATGAACTGCTACATTTAGATAAGTGGTAATACCTAAATATACCACACGTTCTAAGTCTAAGCACTTTTAAGTTTTCGAAAGGAAAAAAAAAAACTCCAAAGGGGCACTAAAGTACTGTCTCTTGCTCTGCATCCCTTTCTTCATTCCTCTTCACAAGCACATTCACCCACACCCACATCCACACCCAGAGGCTCCGATCAACATGCCAGTTATCTCACAATAACTGTTTTAACCTTCTTTGGATATTGTGTTTAGTAAAACAAGACGTTAATAAAACTATCGGAATGCCAAGAAGAGCCACTCATTAAAAAAATTGTTGCTAACAAAGGATAAAATCAGTTAACATTAAGATATAACACATTTAAAACACTTTTTTTTAAAAAAACAACAACAAAAATAAAATTTTGCCTCTACTATATTGGTTGTGACAACTACCTTATGGAGGCCAGAAAGTTTATTTTTTAAATAATAATAACCTGTTTATAAACATAAAAATACTTCAAATCATTGGTAATTTTTTCAAGTTTTTCAGCAAAGTCTAAGTCCAAAAAGGAGTTTTTCTATGTCTTTACAAATTCTCTTGAAGTACTAGATCCTCCACATCTTCAGGTAACTAACAGTTTTACAGGTAGAAAGAAACAAGAAAATTGTGGCCCTCTGCACCATCCTGCACAGAATACAGCATGAAAAAAATCAACAAATTTCCTCTAACATTTCACTTAGCATGACTTTCCTCACAAAGTAACCATCCAGGACTTCTTCCTATCTGTCCTTTTTCCACCTCCTGATCTGGATGGCACTGAGGATTTCTGCCACCTTTCAGGTTAGTTCTCCATGGACTTGTGCAACGACATGTTTTGTATCATTACATTTGGATTCACACTTCTCAAACAAAAGAAATGCTACTTAAAGGTGTTCAATAATTGGAATACTAGGAAGAAAAATTAATCAAAGGAATTTTTTTAAGTGACTGTAAACGGAGAAAAAACAAACCCAAGATTTCAAATCTCAATTGTCTAATGCAACCTTAGGAGCCCAAGGTATCATTAACATAGGAAATGACACACATTTACTATATTGTTCTAATTATATGATAACTCCACATACTGACACTAAATAAAGGTTCATGGAATAATAAAGTCCTAGCTTTTCATTGCATTTTCATAACAGGCTACCATATATAAGTGATATACCACTAAATGAAGAAATTTTCTATATAATATTCAAACCAAAAGAATAGAAATCTTTTCCTTTATGGTCAGCTCATATTACGCTCTGTTTAGAGTATATCTGCCTACCTTAAAGTCATGAACATATTTTCTTTATCTTCAAAATATTTTGTTGTTTTTTTAACACATGGACAAAGAGAAGAGATTAGTGGGTACCAGAGAGTAAGGGAGTGGGGGCTGGGCATAAGGGGTAAAGGGGCACATATATATGGTGACAGACAAATAATAATCTACACGTGAAATTTCACAATGTTATAAACTGTTATGACCTCAGTAAAATAATAAAAATAAATAGGTAAATATATAAAATATTTTGTTGTTTTTTTCTCTCACATTTAGGTCTATCATACATCTCAAGTTGATTTTTGCATGGTATGACATAGGAGACAAGTTTCTTCATTTTTCATATAAATATCTAAATGACCCAGAACCATATGTGAATCCCCTCTGTACTGTAGTGCCATCTTTATCATAAAAATACATGAATCTGTTTCTAGACTCTGTGTTCCACTAATCTAATGGTCTCTCCTTACACCAATGCAACCTATTTACTGTCACTTCATAAGTCCCTTTCAAGTGGAGTAACCCAACTAACTTTGTTCTTCAAAACTATCTTGGCTATTCTAGGACCTCTGTATTGATAACCATATACATTTTGGAATCAGCTTCATGACCTTAAGGTAAATAGTAAGTAAAAAGCACTAATCATAAAAGCACAGATAGGGAGCTCACATTAAAAGGACACCAACAGGGGCCAGCCTGGTGGCTCAGTGGTTAAGTGTGCACATTCCACTTCAGTGGCCCGGGGTTTGCCGGTTCGGATCCCGGGTGCGGACATGGCACCGCTTGGCAAGCCATGCTGTGGTAGGCATTCCACATATAAAGTAGAGGAAGATGGGCACGGATGTTAGCCCAGGGCCAGTCTTCTTCACCAAAAAGAGGAGGGTTGGCAGCGGATGTTAGCTCAGGGCTAATCTTCCTCAAAAAAAAATGAATAAAAATAAAAAAATAAAAGGACTCCAACAAATGAACAAGAAAAAGACATAACACAAAAGAAAACCATGCAAGAGACTTGGACAGGCATTTCAGAGAATATTGAAATAGTTAACAAACATATGGAAAAGTATTCAAATTCATTAGTTATCAGTAAAATGCAAATTTAAACCACATAAGATACCCATGCAAACCCACCAGAATGGCTAAACTGAAGACTATCAATGCCAAGTTTTCACAGGAAGCACTGCAACCTTATGTTCCACCTTATGGACTACCGGTAGGAAGGTAAACTGGTACAACACTTTAGAAAACTTCTTGGTAATATCTAACAAAGCACAACTTATCACCTAGCAATTCCACTCCTAGCTATAGAAATGTACACCAAAAAATGTACTCATGTCCACAGGTGATGCTGATGTGAATCAGCACTATCACAGTAGCCCACACAGCAAGTTATCCAAAGAGCCATCAATAACATGTAATACTGCCCTGTCCAAAATTATCTAACCACCTTCTCTAGTATTTTTTACTTATCACTTATCACCATACTATAACATTTTACTTATTAGTTTCTCTATCCACACTAGAATGCCAGCTCAATCAGTGCATAAATTTTTGTCTCCTTATATCCGAGTGTCTCAGCCTCGGCCCTAATGACATTATAAGCTGGATAATTCTTTGTTGTCGGTGGCTGACTAGTCTATACATTATAGGATGTTTAGCAGTATCCTTGACTCTACCCACTAGATACCACTGGCACCTTCCCACCCCAAGTTGTGACAACCAAATTTGTCCCCAGGCACTGTCAAGTGTCCCCTGTGAGTCAAAATCACCCCTCCCTTCTCACCCTCAGTTAAAAACAACCGCCTTGGATTGATTATTGCTGAATTCCCGGGTACTATCAGAGTAGCTGAAATGTAGTAGATACCCATAAATATTTCTTGAAAGAATCTAAACTTCCTTCTTAAAATACGGGGGGGGGGGGGGGGGCAGTTAAAGCATTTCCTTGAGATGGCAGCATAGGTAATCTATAGCAAAAACTTTTAAATCATACACACAGGGCATAATTTATCGACTAGCAAGCAAGGAATCCTTACATTGCACAGAAGAACGCCATAGTTTACTGTCAATTATACTGACATAGTCTTTGATTACGATGCATTTAAGTCTGAGTTAAAGCAAATCACCTTTCTCAAATCCCACTACTTTGACTCAAGAAAGTCAACAAGTAACACAATTAGTGAGATTTAGCAAGATTTTATTCTGGCTAAATACCATATAGCTGCAACAAACACAATATTTTCCCCTGAAAATTGTAGAATAATACTTGATTTGGAAACTGTCATGGTTCTCCATAATGAATTACTTAATTTTCATCATCAATTTTGTTTTTAGGATAATCACAACACTACAGTGATCTCTTTTCAAGGCTTATTCACTATGCATACGCCCTGTTCCATCAGAAATAAAGTAAGCGTGCCTGTATGGAATTCCACAAAGTCAGAGTCTATGCAGATGTTCTTTTCCTTTTGGTTTTCCTTTAATTTGCAAATCTTGTAATCTAAGCCTGAAGTTGACTGAACCAACATTTAAACCGGTATAGTAATATCAGCCAAAAACTCAATCTGTTTTCTATTTATATGTCAAGACTGCATCCTTTTGGTGGCTGAAAAAACTGTTGTTTTGAAATGATTATACAGAGAAACTGCAAGCACTTCAGTAGTTTTATGAACTGATTCTACATGGAAAGTTTTACTTTCTAAAGGCCTTTAAGACATACAGCAGAAGAAAATACAACTTTGAATTCAACTCCCACCTTTATGTTTTTAACTATATACTAAAGTTACCTTTAACTACATGACAGCAAAGTATCTCCCAAAAAAAGACCTCACTGATACTCAGTCTTATTACAGAGAAATGTGCTTCTACTGAGCACCGGGGGGGCAGAAGGGATGCATTATAAAGGGGCATGAGAAAACTATTGTGGGTGATGGATATGCTCATTATCTTGATTGGAGTGATGGTTTCATGGGTACATACATATGTCAAAATGTATCATACTGTACACTTTAAATATGTGCAGTTTGCCATGTTTCAATTATACCTCAATAAGATATAAATATATAAATAAAACATGAGCTTCTTTGGGGAATATAAGCAAATTACCATTTTCCAATGAAAGTAAAGGGCCCCCTATTCATTAGAGATACAACTAGATACAGTACTGGGCTAGGACGTGAAGCACAAGCACTGGGTAACTTGGGTCCAGCCACATTTCTCCAACAGTCATACAGGCAAAGCTTTCAAAAAGCATGTTTTATATACATATTTTTTTATAAATATATGTTTATGTATATATTTGTTCTTCATATATATATATACATATATATATATATGAAAAGAAGTTCCTGGTGAAGAGTGTTCCCTGGCTACCCTTCATATCTTTCTGGCCTAAATAATATGAGGTGTGCCTAATATGGGTCTGACACTGTACTAAATACTTGCAAACATTCCCTTATCTAATCTTCACAAGAACTGAGAACAGTAGCTGTATATGGGCACCACTTGCCAAATAAGAAAGTGTTCAATAATTTACTCTAGTTCATACAGCCAATAACTCATATCTAGGTCTATACAACTCCAAAATCTTTGTTCTTTCCATTATTCTATACTTCTTTCCATGGTTTCAGGAGTCTCAATGAATATTACAGAGTACCAACCTTAGGCTAAAAGCATATAGCAAGAAAATTATAGAACACAAAATGAAAACCAGATCCATTAAACATAAACATCACAATAGATAGAGTTCCTGTTGTAGAAATCCTACAAAAGGCCCCAAATCATCCAGAACATCATAATGTCAAGATTTGTTTTGAAGGCTTCTTTCTTCAACTATACATAACAGACTACTATCCTCTGGCGATTTTTCCTTACGTCAGGTTTCCAGGAACTCCTGTAAAATTTCCTGGCTAATAGCTCAGGAAAGATGAATCTATAGATCTAAACATGTAACAAGAAATTGTGATGGCTTTCCACACACGGGTATTCAGAAAGAGTCCAAATGTATACCTGTAGCCCAAAGCAGGGTTAGAGCAACACAGTTCAATGAAAAGATAAATTAAGCTGGGGCAGGCCCCATGCCTAGTGGTTAAATTCAGTGCACTCCACTTTGGAGGCCTGAATTCAGTTCCCAGGTGCGGACCTACACCACCGGGCGGTAGCCATGCTGTGGCAGCAACCCATATACAAAATAGAGGAAGACTGGCACAGACATTAGCTCAGGGCCAATCTTGCTCACAGAAAAAGAGGAAAATTGGCAACAGATATTAGCTCAAGAGACTCTTCCTCAGCAAAAAAAAAAAAAAAAGATAAAGTGAGCTATACGTGTAATTTTAAATTTTCTAGTAGTCACATTAACAAAAGTAGAAATAAACAGTTGTAATTAATTTATATATATTTTTTGGTGAGGAAGATTGGCCCTGAGCTAACATCTGATCTGTGGCAATCTTTCTCTGTTTTGTATGTGGGATGCCACCACAGCACAGTATGATGAGCAGTGCGTAAGTACACTCTTGGGGCCCAAACCCACAAAAGTTTCTGGGCTGCCAAAGTGGAGCGCACGAACTTAACCACTGCAACACCAGGCCTGTCTCTTAATATATTTTAACATAACACATCCACAACATTAGCATCTCAATTTGCACCAACCATGTTTCAATTACTCAAAAGCTAAATCTGCTTGTACAGTACATGAAAAGAATGTCCTGCCAGCTAAAACTTAGGTATAAAGATCCCAAAGAAAAGTAGTAACACACGAAACACATTCAAGAAGAGAGAGAACATTCTCTCAACTCCCTGTTAACGATGGTATTTCAGCACTTACTTTCCAAATAAAGGTTTAAAAATTGGTGTGGATTTGCTCCCCGAGGAATTCTATTAAAATCAGGCAGAACCATGTGACACGACTTAGATGCAGCTCATGGAAAATGCACCTCTTTGCAATGCAGCTACATGAAACATATATTGTAGTAAAACGGCAGAAGAGACGGTCCCATTTTAATAAAATTTGTCACTAATTTTTGTTTTCAACAAGTTTAAAATCAGACAGTATAGGAAACAAATCTTTCACAAATATTTTCTTCTTTGCCTTACCAGCATTCTCTGACCCAAAATCTTACAAAGCTAAACATGAGATCCTTAGATCTGGTGACAGCACACAATGGCCTATTTTTAAGCTTTAAGCTCTTTCTACTTAAGATCAATATTTTAAAATATGTGTATAAGTGGAATATGCATATAATGCGATAATGTGCATAATAAAGAAGCACTAAGATTCATTGTTAAATAAAAACATAACATGTTAATAAGAAGCAAAAACAAGGTGCACATAAGAACAATACAATCCAAATATTTTTACAAACGTGTTTGTGCATGTATATATGGCCACCTGACTCTGAATCTTCAAATATCTTCAAACAACAACACATATCAACAAGGAAAGCAAATGAAATCACCCCTAAATCACCCTACAGCATAACTAAGAGAGAGAAAAACCAACAACTCTAAATAACATTAACAAGGGGGATCAGAAATATTCAAAACTAGCAGAGCCTTCTCCTGAGCTGACCCAGAGCTGAGCAGGGATTACTCGGGAAACAAGGACAGTGCAATGGTCCTACTAGTGGCAGAGTGCAGATAAAACCACCTCGGATTTACTCCCAGAAGAAAGGAGTCTCACCCTGAGTAGGGAAATGCTGAAAACAGGTCTGACATCAGTTGGATCAAAGCCTTGACTAGTAACGAATCAAAAGAAAGGGAATGAGAACGTATGCAGGACCAGAGATGCCAGTTAGAAAGCATCAGAGAGGAATCACATTAGACATGGTGTGTGTCCTTGGGAACTTAGTGGTAAAGGAGAGATAGAAGAAAGCAGCTGAAGGTAAGGATTGTATCAGAAAACCAGAGGAAGGATTGAAACCACTACCCCAAGGTGCCATTTATTAAAGAAATTCTATACTTCACAATACCTACAGAAAGACACACTCCCATTGGGAAACCAGGTAAAGCACCCAAACCCCTCCAAGCCCAACCCTTAACCCCTATACAACTGATTGTTAAAGCTGCCCCAGAAAAATCACACTGAATGTATGACGAACAAAAAAAGGAATAATAACATTCACACAAAACTACTAGAAGAAAAAACAGAATTTTACCTTAATGAAAATATCTTCCCCAAATCCCACAAAACAGAAAACCAGAACACAATAGTACAACATAATTGCCCAAACATGCATGCCTCACTTAGTGACTTTTAATTTGTTCCTGAAAATTCTGCCACTACATGAAAAGGCATTAAATGGAAAATCATTTCCATTACTTTTAATGAGAAAAACTGTAATGAGTTCCACCCCAATCCATATCTTCAAAGAGAGAAATATATTAATTGAACACTACAAATCAGTTTACATAAAAAACACTAATTTAAAAGCACATATAGATTGTACTTTAATTATAAAATAATGAAAGTTTATTGTACTAGTCAAAGTGGAAAGACTTGATCATAAGTGGTTGTTGATAAAGAAAGGTTTCAAGGAGTCATTTCTTGGAAGGTGAACCTACTTTCAGGTGGACATTCAATATCAGAATCAGACATGATGAATGAGAATTATCTTTTCCTTGATACTGGAATACTAAAATTTTTAAAAATCTGACATAGCTATAAAAGAGGAATCTTGGCATGAAAAAAAGTACAGTGTGGAAAATTGACTGCCTTCTCATAATTTGATAAGATTAATAAATCATTGTTTTCATTCTCCATTTAATATATTGCAAACATTTTAAGTTTCTTAAATATCATTACTTTTCACAACACAATGTAATTTCCTAGAACCTATAACTAGTTCAGTAGAGTGAGTGAGCTCTAAGGAAGATACACTTTTTTATTCTATGTCCATTTTCAGTCTTCTTTATAAGACCATCTTTTGCTTAATGATTAAAGCATTTTTTTCCTTTACTTCTCCCTCTCTCTCTCTTTCTTTTTTTGGTGAGGAACATTGGCCCTGAGCTAACATCTGTTGCCAATCTTCCTCCTTTGTATGTAGGACACTGCCACAGCATGGCCTGACGAGCAGTGTGTAGGTCCATGCCTGGGATCTGAACCTGCAAACCCTGGACTGCTGAAGCAGAGGGTGCGAACTCAACCACTATGCCACCAGACTGGACCCCCTTCACTTCTCTTGTATCTGAAACATTCTCCTCACCAATTTTTCAACCTTTTTGGGACTCATGAATCCCTTGCTCTCAAGTCACATATTAAAATAAACTTACAACAGAGAAAAGCTGATTGGGACTAAATAAAACCTCAAATCAAGAGTGTTCTAATTTATATAATGTTATAAACCAACATGACCTCAATAAAATCAAATTTTACAAATAGTACTCTGAAGCACATGGAAGCAGTGACTGTAAAGAAGAGACTAGTCATGAAGCTGCTACCACATCATCCTTCTCATCAGGTATACAAAATAAAGGTTTACATGGTCCATGTATCTATTGCTGTATGACAAACCACTAGAAATCATGTCTTAGAATAATAACCACTTTATTTCCCGTGATTTTGAGGATTCAGTAGGTGGTGGTCCTGCTATCTTCTCCTGGGCTCATATTCCACTACTGAGTTAGCTGAGGGTTGGGGGAAAGCAAGATGGTTAGATCTCTCTTTCCGTGTGGACTTCACCTTCACATGGTGTTGATGATGACGGTGAAATACAGGAAGCCCCAGTATGCAACCATTTATCAAGCCTGAATTTATGGTATGTTTACTGATAATATTATTGGTCAAAGCAAGTCACACAAACAAGCTCAGATTCAAGAAGGAGGGAACTACAAAGAACACTGAGAGATGTGACTGGGAAGTACAATTCATTGAAAGATAGTGTAATAATTGGAAGTAGTGTATATTTCAAAGTTGTCTGATAGAATATTCTTTGACTAGAAACTATTATTTGATTAAATTGGCAATAGTATCTTTGCCTGAAATCATCTGTAGAAATATTACTCTTAATTCATATTTAATTACTGTGTTTTGTGCAAATACTTCATTATACCAAGAAGAAAAAAGGTGTACATCTGTATGGCTTTTAAAGAGCTGTTACGTAAGGTAAGTCTGTAACTAAACAAGCAATTACAGACATGAAACAACACTTTGAGTCAGAGATTCACAAACTCAGAATGGTCAAATAATAAGAAGATGTGAAAGAAGAGTTAACCAAATTGAGGATTGAGAAGAAAAAAAAAATTGGGGGCCAGACCTGCAGCCGAGTGGTTAAGTTTGCATGCTGTGCTTTGGCAGCCTGGGGTTTGCCAACTCTGATCCTGGGCATGGACATACACACCACTCATCAAGCCATGCTGTGGCGGCACCCCACAAAAAAGAGCTGGAATGATTTACAACCAGGATATACAACTATGCACTGGGGCTTTGGGGAGAAAAAAAAATTGGGAATGTGAAAATTAAAACCATAATGAGAAACCATTACATATTTAGTAGAATGGCTAAAATTAAAAGACTGAAAAAGCCAAGTGCTGATGAGGAAGTAGATGAACTGGAAAACTCATATACTGCTGGTAGGAATGTAAAATGTGACAATCAGTTTGAAAAACATACACCTAACATGTGGTTCAGCCATTCCATTTGTAGGTATTTGTCCAAGAGAAAAGAAAGTGCATGTCTATACAGAGACTTGAACATTATGTTCATAGCAGCATTATCTGTAAGAGCCTAAACCTAGAAACAACCAAAATATCCATCAACAGGTGAATGGATAATCAAACTGTGGTATACTCATACAATATGATACTAGTCCACAATAAAAACGAATGAACTATTGATAAATGCAACAACATGGATGAATCTCAAATTAAATATGCTGCGTAACAGAGGCCAAACCAAAGAAAAAGTGCATACTGTATGATCCCATTTATACAAAACTCTAGAAAAATGCAAACTAATGTATAGTGACCAAAAGTAGATCAGTAGTTATCTGAGGAAAAGAAGCCGGGAGGGAAAAATTATAAAAGGACATGAGGAATCTTTTGGGGGTGATAGATATGTTCCTTATCTTATTTGTGGTGATGGTTTCATAGGTGTTTACATATGTCAAACACACAAAATCGTACACTTCAAGTACATAGTTCATTGTACATCAATTATACCTCAATACAGGTGTTAAAAGTGTGTACATACACATTACAGTCTTTTCTGCTACAATTTATGATTCTGAATGGGGAGTGATGTCAATATATCAGGGAAGTTGTATTAATAAATAAAATTGAGAGCATTTTAATCTTTTGTGCTACAGATATTGAATACAAAGTACACTAGCTACACTGAATGCAGACAACCAGGAGGACGCAGGTTCTTCACACTCAGTTTGACTATGTGCTCGGGCTACAATGTACTTATAGCCTGTTTCTACCTGCTCTTTGTCCACTGCGTTCTTTGCTCCCTAACAGTCTCTTCCTCACACCCCTATTCCATCAAGTACCTTCACCTTCTCTTTCAGGTAAAATTCTTTATTTACTAGCAATTTTTTATTAGTATTAACATTTCCTTTTAAATGTTCTTATTTTTAATCAGGATTATTGCTCTAATTACAACATTGCATAAATTTCCTCCACACCTGTTTTCCCCATAATCTCAGTTTTAGTGTAAAATTTTGCAGGATATAAGTGTGGTGCCCCTCCAAATACACCCTGCATTCTCTGCATCCTACCTTGGGAGAATGACCCATACGGTATGGATTACATCATTGGGCTCTCTGAACCTTCAGAACCCAGACTCTGGCTTCTGGCTGGGTTTGCCCGAGGGAGGCACATGGAAAATTAGAGTAAGGCTGGAACACGCCTGGCTGCTCTGCTGTCAGGTTATTGCAGGTAAACCAAGGGACCCTCTTGATATGGCTCTCTTTGCAGGTTCTGCTAACGCCTCTCTCTCCTTGCTTAGAAATGGTAAAGGCTCTCAGTTCCCACCTATTTCACTAACTCTCTCAAATTACCCAATTGGAGTTATGTCATCTGTTTGCAGCCGAGACTCTAACATCACAGGGATTCACACATATATCATATAATACCAAGTAAGGCAATTCTTTAAAAAATTAAGCCAACATTCCATTGGTTTGCTCACCCACATATAACCATTTTGGCACGCCATTTGAGATCTGTACCAATTTTAGGATCACAAGGAAATATACAACAATGTATGTAAATATGATCTTACAACACATCACTTAGGCAGTGTCCATAGTTTAGATACCATTTTTTCAAATAAATACATTAAAAATAAACTTTCCATGGTTAAAGTTTTACATAATATGTGTATCAGTTTACAGATTTATCCAGCGTGCGTTTTAGAACTGTGTAAGTGTGAGTCAAGTGTGTAATATCCTAGCTCTCTGCCTTACCCCAGAGGAAAACTAAGAATTTGCTTTAAGTGAGTAAGTAAACTTGGTAAATGTTGCATAATTAACATTCATGCTAGCAACTCTTGTTTACTAAAGGCAGTGTAACATTTCAAGATGCATAAGGTACATCCCTAAGCCACAGGAGAGAAAGGAGTTAAGAAATAATAGTAATATCACCTTTCTTAACATTTCATTACATCCATAATCAGATGAACAGGGCATGCTCTAGATAATACTAAAGTCCAGAGGCCCATGAACCACCCATGATATTGGATACCCTAGTATGCTGACTCATCTCATTAAAAACCTTCATGCCAATGTGGCAGCTCTCAGAACAAACGGTATATCAAAGATAGAAAAGCCCATTCTTTGAAAGCAGTAAAGAGAGGCACAGAGTCATGCGGAGAGCTAGAAGAAAATGCAGAACATCCACAGAACTGAAAAATACCAGAGAGATGGGCAAGTGAAAGACTTGGTGCTTAAAAGGTAGGCCAAGGGACAGCTGGAAAACTAGTGCTCCAGGTACTGGGGCACGAAAGACTAGAAGAATGCCATAAATCTCTTTTTTGTGTCTGTAGAAGTAATACCAGCCCCAAAGGTGATTCCCTCAGAGCCCACAAACACAACAGAATGAAAATCGGTCAAAATTTAAAATATCTAGTACCATATGTAAGGGCTCTATGACATTTCATGACAAAAACAAACATCACATACCTATTACCCCAAGTACCTCCCTTCTACTTCCAATTAACATAACCCTTATTTACTTTATTTTTAAAATTATTTTATTGAGGTCACACTGGCTTATAACATTGAGTAAATTTCAGGTGTACATTATTATATTTCAGTTTCTGTGTAGACTGCATAGTGTTCACCATCAATAGTCTACTTCTTCTCCATCACCATACACATGTACTCCTTCATCCCTTTTGCCCTCCTCGCACTCCCTTCCCCTCTGGTAACCACCTATCTGTTCTCCCTGTCTATGAGTTTTTTCATCTTCCACATGGGGGAAATCATATGGTATTTGTCTTTCTCTGCCTGACTTATTTTCCTTAGCATAATATCCTCAAGGTCCATCCATGTTGTCACAAATGGGATGATTTTGCCTTGTTTGTTTTGTTTTGTTTTGAGGAAGATTAGCCCTGAGCTAACATTGGCTGCCAATCCTCCTCTTTTTGCTGAGGAAGACTGGCCCTGCGCTAACATCTGTGCCCATCTTCCTCTGTTTTATGTGGGACACCTGCCAGAGCATGGCTTGATAAGCAGTGCTTAGGTCCACACCTGGGATCCAAAGCAGCGAACCCTGGGCTGCCAAAGTAGAATGTGCAAACTTAACTGCTGTGCTACCGGGCTGGCCCCCGATTTTGTCCTTTTTTAATGGCTGAGTAGTATTCCATTGTAAATATATACCACATCTTCTTTATCCATTCATCCACTGATGAGCACATAACTCTTATTTACTTTAGACCCAAGTTGAAATAAAGTCTTTTCTGTAACGCTTCAGGACCATATACTGTGCTTAACCTCCACCTAAATAACTACCACTTTAGGGCAGTGGCTACCAAACACCAGCCACGTGGAATTCTGCCAATCCATGATGACCTTTTTGGCAGTTTGTACCAAAAATGCAAAAATATTAATACTGTCAACTAATCGTATTGTATTCAATAAACAGCCCTTAATTTTGAAATGAAGGCTTTACTCCTATTTAGCAACTAAAACTACTTTGTTTTTTCAAGGTAAACTTGAGATGCTAAGTCATTTTTGTTTTTTATATGTCCTTGGTTGCCAATATTTTCATTCTTCTGATTATTAAAATCCAATCTTGGAAATACAGCCATAGAGTGCCTACTTAACAAGAGGTAACAGATTCCTAACCAACTGAAATAAAGAAATTTTCTCACTCCTTCAAGAATTTCCCACCAACAAATGGATATATGATGAGAGTCTCTGGACAAGACTTCCTTTATCTGTATCACGAGGCAGTTAAATTACGTAATCTTCAAGGTTCTTTCCACTTCCAATAGTCTATGATTCTCTCTATATAAAGGTCACATCTGCACTGCACCTAACGTGTGTAAAGTGATGATAGTTTACTGGATTAAAAATTCTTCAAGGTCTGCAGTCAGCTGTTGAATGATGTTACTCTTTTGTCATTATTCATAATACCCAATAAGATCCTAACCACAAACAGCTACATTCTGGGAACTGTTTTGCAAATAATACACAATGAACGTTGGTTTCCTAAGAGTGTGTATTCCTTTTTATACTGTCCTTACTTTCCCTCCCTCCCTCGTGTTATTACACAAGGCACTGACTTAATCCCTGGATCAGTAGCACAATAAACATTATCTCCCGCCAAGACCTTAAATGGCTTATCTGGAATGATTATGGAATAGTCTCTCAAGCACAGAAAAAAAAAGAAAGAAAGAAAACATCACTAGAATATCAAAATAAATGGCATTTTAATGACTGTGATGAATGTGATAAGAACTAGTATTTTAAATTGTGGGCTAAGCACAATGTGTTTATATCTATCTAAAGGATAAAATATGACAAAGCACTGGGATTATGTCCATAGCAACGTCCCACCTCTTTGAAAAGGCATTATAAATTTATAAAAGTAAAAATTTATGCATCAAAAGAAAAGTTTATTGACTTTTCCCAAGAATAATTTAATAAACAATATTAATTGTGAATATAAGCAACTGACAATGTGCAAAGCACTTGGTGCTCAATACAGCATTTGCCAGTGAAATTAATGGCAACAGGCACATTTCGTACCTGTTCAAAGGCTGAAGGAGGTCCTAAAACTTTACGCACCCCTGGCTTTGAAGATGTCAACATCGAGGTTCAGTACATATGGTTCCTCAGATTAAGAGATTTTCTCAACCATGAAAAAATGATTTATTATTTTGGAGTTAGTAATATTCAAATAAAGGACTAGTATGACTGTCTGTAAAGCAAGTTTATTAAAATTCATTTAGAAAAAAATATTTTTTGAGGGCCTACTAGACAGAAGGCACTGCACAGAATATTAAGAAGGACGTAAAGATGAACAAGATAAAGTCAGTATACTCAAGGTGCATGTGACATTAGACAATATCTCTAAGCAGCCACTGCATGATTGTGTGGCTTTCTCCACCTCCATTTGACTCAGTCACTTCTCTTTTAATTACTCTCCTACTCTTCCCATTATTTCAGTTCTTTCCATTTCCTCCCTCAATGGTTGTTTATATCACCTAATTTTATGTCCATGAACTTGAGTCTCTTTGATTCAAACTAACTTGAAACCACTCATATCTTCTACTAGTCCTTCAAGGGCATCCCACTTTTTGTTGCTTTTTTAAAAATTGGAAGGCGGGGAAGTGATGTAACCATCATGGCAGAGTGAGCTCTCCACTGATCTCTAGCCTCCACCATACAACGAAAAAGACATTCATACTCCAACAGAGGACATCCACACAACACAAAAAACATCTGAGAGACCCATGCAGCCAAACATCGGAGGGTGGAGAGGCTGGAGTCCCCCTCAGAGGAGGTAGAATGGGGTAAGAGAAAACTTCACTCCCTCCCCCAAAAGACAGTGATCTGGGACTGTGCGCAGCCTCCAAAATGGAAGGAATCAGGAAAGTGACGCTCATTCGCGGGAACATCAAATATCCCTGAGGTCCCTCGCAGTCTAGGGAAAGACTCTATCAGGGTGAAAGCTAAAGCAGGGGATGACCTCATCAAGCCAACACCCCAGGAGAGTAGATAGTGAGGGCAGAGCAAGAAAATCCCAAGAGCACACAGCAGAAAGCGCCCTTCCCTCTCACCCGCCTAGTGCCAGCTCCAGCAAAGGGGATCCCAGCAGATGGCAGAGGGCTCATAAGAGACAGCTCAGGACCCCCACCCAATGGCGATAGGTGATAACTGTGACCAAATAATACCACAAAGCGAAAGAACAGAGCCACGCCTTCTAGCAGTACCAAAAATTATACTCAATCTCCAGCTCAGAGAGAAAATAACAAGTACCCAGAAATCAGTCCTGAAGACGCATAAATATGTAATCTAAATGACATAGAATTCAAAATAGCAATCATCAAAAAACTCAACGAGTTAAAACAGAATGTAGAGAAACAATTCAACGATTTCAGGAGCTACTTCACAAAAGAGATTGAAACTATCAACCAGAAATAAGGGAGATGAAAGACACAACTGATGAGATTAAAAAAAAAATATGGGGGCAAGCCTGGGGGCACAGCAGTTAAGTTCACACGTTCCGCTTCTCGGTGGCCCAGGGTTCCCTGGTTTGGATCCCGGGTGCAGACATGGCACCGCTTGGCAAACCATCCTGTGATAGGCGTCTCACATATAAAGTAGAGGAAGATGGGCACAGACGTTAGCTCAGGGCAAGGCTTCCTCAGCAAAAAGAGGAGGACTGGCAGTAGTTAGCTCAGAGCTAATCTTCCTCCAAAAAAAAAAAAAATATGGATTCCCTGAATGCTGGAGCAGACGCCATAGAGGAGTAAATCAGCATAATTGAGGATAGACATGTTGAAATTCTCCAGGTAGAGGAGGAAAGAGAAATAAAATTAAAAGAAATGAATAAAGTCTCTGAGAAATATCTGACTCAATTAGGAAATGCAGTATGAGAATTATAGATATTCCAGAGGGAGAAGAGAAGGAGAATGGAGCAGAAAGCTTGTTCAAAGAAATAATAGCAGGGAACTTCCCTAACCAGGGGAAGAAGATGAAAATTCATGTGGAAGAGGTTATCAGATCTCCCAAATACGTCAGTGTAAAAAGACCTACTGCAAGGCACATGGTAGTGGAACTGGCAAAAGTGAATGACAAAGAAAAAATACTAAGGGCAGCAATGAAGAAGAAAATAACCTACAAAGGAACCCTTATCAGGGTTTCAGCAGATTTCTCTGCAGAAACTTTACAGGCTAGGAGAGACTGGAAAGACAGATTCAAATCTTTGAAGGACAAAAACTTCCAGCCAAGAATACTCTATTCAGGGAAAATATCCTTCAGATATGATGGAGAAATAAAAACTTTCCCAGATAAACAAAAGCTAAGGGAGTTCACAGCCACAAGACTCCCCCTACAAGAAATCCTCAAGAAGGCTCTCATACCTGGAAAAAAAGGGCAGGGAGACAGGAGTTACAAAGCATTGAGTAAGGACATAAATAAGTACACAAAATCAGAAAATTGTAGCTATACATCAGAACAGGTTAGCAAATACTTAAGTATAACATTAAAGATAAAGAGAAGGTGAGGCCGCCCCTGTGGCCAAGTGGTTAAGTTCCCGTGCTCTGCTCTGGCACCCCAGGATTTCGCTGGTTCAGATCCTGGGCACGGACATGGCACCACTCATCAAGCCATGATGAGGCAGCACCCCATATAGCATAATCAGAGGCACTCACAACTAGAATATACAACTATATACCAGGGGCCTTTTGGGAGAAGAAGAAAAAAAGAAGAAGAAGAAGATTGGCAACAGATGTTAGTTCAGGTGCCAATCTTTAAAAAAAATAAAAGGAAGGAAAACACCAAAAACAAAGATAATCTTGTCATTTTAACCACAAACTCACAACATAGGATGGAATAAGATGTGAGAAGAACAACTTAGGAGGGGAAGAGAAAAGAGACTGAATCAGTTTAGCCTAAGGAAATAAGAGGCCATCAGACAATGGACGATCTTATCTACGAGATTTTGAATACAAACCTCATGGTAACAACTAAACAAAAAAGCAGAACAGAGTCACAAATAATAAATAAGGACAATACAAAGAAACATAACATGGAAAACTACATAACTCAATTGGTAGGCAAAAACACACAGGACGAGAAACAAAGGAAATGCAAGAGAACTGGAAAATGAGTGATAAAATGGCAGCATTGAGCCCTCATATATTGATAATCACCCTTAACATAAATGGATTGAATTCTCCAATAAAAAGACACAGAGTGGCAAGATGGATTAAAGAACAAGACCCAGCAATATGATGCCTCCAGGAAACACATCTCAGCTCCAATGACAAACAGAGGCTCAGAGTGATGAGATGGCAGACAATACTCCAAGCTAATGGCAAACAAAAGAAAGCAGGCGTTCCAATATTTCTATCAGACAAAGTAGACTTCAAGAGAAGACAAGTAAAGAGAGACAAAGAGGGGCAGTATATAATGATCAAAGGGACACTCCACCAAGAAGACAGAACATTTATAAATATCTATGCACCCAACACAGGAGCACCAAAGTACATAAAGCAACTATTAACAAACTTAAAAGGAGATATTAATAACAACACAATAATAGGGGACCTCAACACCTCACTCACTTCAATGGACAGATCATCTAGACAGAAAATCAACAGGGAAACAGTGGAATTAAATGAAAAGCTAGGGGCCGGCCCCGTGGACAAGTGGTTAAGTTTGCACACTCCACTTTGGCGGCCCAGAATTTCACAGGTTCAGATTCTGGGCGTGGACATGGCACCGCTCATCAAGCCATGCTGAGGCTGCATCCCACATGCCACAACTAGAAGGACCCACAACTAAAAATATACAACTATGTACCAAGAGGCTTTGGGAGAAAAAGGAAAACTAAAATCTTTAAAAAAAAAAAAAAAAGAAAAGAAAAGCTAGACCAGTTGGACTTAATAGAAATACATAGAACACTCCATCCAAAAACAGCAGAATACACATTCTTCTCAATTGCGCATGGAACAATTCTCAAGGATAGACCACATGTTGGGAAACAAGGCAAGCCTCAATAAATTTAAGAAGATTGAAATAATAACAAGCATCTTTTCAATCACAATGCTATGAAGCTGGAACTCAATTATAAGAAAAAAGCTGAGAAAGGGACAAAGATGTGGAAACTAAACAACATGCTATTGAACAACCAATGGATCAGTGAAGAAAGTAACAGAAAAATCAAAAAATATCTGGAGACAAATGAAAATGAAAACATACCACACCGATTCATATGGGATGCAATAAAAGTGGTACTAAAAGGGAAATTCATCGCAATACAGGCTCATCTTAACAAAAAAGAAAAATCCCAAATAAGCAACCTCAAACTACACCTAATTGAATTAAAAAAAGAAGAACAAACAAAGCCCAAAGTCAGCAGAAGCAGTGAACTAATAAAAATCAGAGCAGAAATAAATGCTATTGAAACAAAAAAGGCAGTAGAAAAGATCAATGAAACAAAGAACTGTTTCTCTGAGAAGATAAACAAAATTGACAAACCCCTAGCTAAACTTAGAAAGAGAGAAAGCTCAGACAAATAAAATTAGAAATGAAAAGAGGAGAAATAAGAATGGATACCACAGAAATACAAAGGATTATAAGAGAATATTACAAAAAGCTATATGCCAACAAAATGAACAATCTAGAAGACATGATAAATTCTTAGACTCTTACAACCTCCCAAAGCTGAATCAAGAAGAAATAGATAATCTGAATAGACCAATCACAAGTAAAGAGATGAAAACAGTAATCAAAAGCATCCCAAAAAATAAAAGCCCAGGACCAGACGGCTTCCCTGGAGAATTCTACCAAACTTTCAGAGAGGATGTAATACCTATCCTTCTCAAGCTACTCTCAAAAATCAGGGAAGATGAAATGCTTCTTAACACATTCTACAAGGCCAACATCACTCTGACAGCAAAGCCTGACAAGGACAATACAAAAAAGGAAATCTACAAGCCAATATCACTGATGAACATAGATGCAAAAATCCTCAACAAAATATTGTCAACTCGACTACAGCAATACATCAAAAAGATCATACATCACGATCAATTGGGATTTACACCCGGGACACAGGGATGGTTCAACATCTGCAAATCAATCTATGTGATACACTACATTGACAAAATGAGGAATAAAAACCACACGATCATCTCAATAGATGCAGAGAAAGCATTTGAAAAGATCCAATAGCCATTTATGATAAAAACTCTTAACAAATTGGGAATAGAAGGAAATTACTTCAACATAATAAAGGCCATATATGACAAACCCACAGCCAACATCACACTCAATGAGGAAAAACTGAATGCCATCCCTCTGAGAACAGGAACAAGGCAAGGATGCCCACTACCACCACCCTTATTCAACATAGTACTGGAGGTTTTGGTCAGAGCAGTTAGGCAAGAGAAAGGAATAAAAGGAACCCAAATAGGGATTGAAGAAGTGAAACTCTCACTGTTTGCAGATGACAAGATCTTATATAAAGAAAACCCTAAAGAATTCATTAGAAAACTGTTAGAAATAATTAACAACTACATTAAAGTTGTGGGGTACAAAATCAACTTACAAAAATCAGTTGTATTTCTATACTCTAATAATGAACTTACAGAAAGAGAACTCAAGAATACCACCTCATTTACAATCACAACAAAAAGAATAAAATATCTAGGAATAAATTTAACCAAGGAGGTAAAGGAGTTGCACAATGAAAACTATAAGACATTATTGAAAGAAACAGATGACAACATAAAGAGATGGAAAGAGATTCCATGCGCATGAATTGGAAGAATAAACATAGTTAAAATGTCCATACTACCCAAAGCAATCTACAGATTCAATGCAATCCCAATCAGAATCCCAATGACATTCTTCACGGAAATAGAACAAAGAATCCTAAAATTCATATGGGGCAACCAAAGACCACGAATTCCTAAAGCAAGCCTGAGAAAAAAGAACAAAGCTGGAGGCATCACAATCCCTGACTTCAAAATGTACTACAAAGCCATAGTAATCAAAATGGCATGGTACCGGTACAAAAACAGACACAGAGATCAATCGAACAGAACTGAAAGCCCAAAAACAAAATCACACATGTATGGACAGCTAATCTTCAACAAAGGTGCCAAGAACATACAATGGAGAAAAGATAGTCTCTCCAATAAATGGTGTTGGGAAAACTGGACAGCCACATGCAAAAGAATGAAAGTAGACCATTATCTCACATCATACACAAAAATAAACTCAAAATGGATCAAAGACTTGAAACCATAAAACTCCTGGAAGATAAGACAGGTAGCACACTCTTGGATGTCAAACTTAAAAGGATCTTTTTTGAATACCATGTCTTCTCAGACAAGGGAAATAAAAGAAAAAATAAATAAGTGGGACTTCATCAGACTAAAAGGCTTCTGCAAGGCAAAAGAAAATAGGATCAAAACAAAAAGACAACCTACCAATTGGGAGAAAATATTTCCAAATCATATATGCAAGAAGTGGTTAATCTCCCTAATATGTAAGGAACTCATACAACTGAACAACAAAAAAACAAACAGCCTGATAAAAAAAAAAGGGCAGAGGATATGAACAGATATTTTTCCAAAGAAGATCTACAGATGGCCAACAAACACATGAAAGGATGTTCAACATCACTAATCATCAGGGAAATGCAAATCAAAACTATACTAAGATACCACGTGACACCTGCTAAAATGGCTATAATCACTAAGACTAAAACTAATGTTGGAGAGAGTGTGGAGAGAAGGGAACCCTCATGCACTGCTGGCGGGAATGCAAACTGGTGTAACCACTATGGAAAACAGTATGGAGATTCCTCAAAAAACTAAAAACAGAAAATACCATATGATTCAGCTATCTCACTACTGGGTATCTAACCAAATGACTTGAAATCAACAATCCAAAGCAACATATGTACCTCTATTTTCATTGCAGCACTATTCACAATAGCCAAGACATGGAAACAATCCAAGTGCCCACTGACCGATGATTGGATAGAGAAGATATGGTATATATACACAATGGAATACTACTCAGACAGAAAAAAAGACAAAATCATCTCATTTGCAACAACATGGATGGACCTGGAGGGTATTACGCTAAGCAAAATAAGCCAGACTGAGAAAGACAAACACCATATGATTTCACTCATATGTGGAATATAAACACACATAGACAAAGTAAACATTTCAGTGGTTACCAGGCATAGGGGGCTGGGGGTGGGCACAGGGGGTGAAGGGGAGCACTTATGTGGTGACAAACAAGAAATAATGTGCAAGTGAAATTCCAGAATGATATAAACTATTAGGAACTCAATGAAAAAAGAGATAAAAAACTTGGAAGGAGGGGAGGGAACCTGCTCTATCTTCAAATTACTTTGACATAAGTTGACACTGCTCTTCATCAAACAACAGTGTTACTTAAATTAGCTACTTCTATTTTTCAGTGTCCATGTCCTCTGTATATTACTGCTATCATGTAAAGGATATCGCTTTTCTGTTTACTAAACAATGTCGTAACATGAAGAAAAAACAAATCAGGGAGTTCCGTTTACACCCTGAAAAATTTCAACTAAATAGCTAAGTAAGAGTAGTATGCATCACACTGATTAAAACAATTAAAGTAAAACAACAACAACAAAAGTATATTCCACTTCTGCAGAAATACTGAGACAAAATACGTACGGTAACAAAAACTCTCCTCAGAAGTAACTATTTAAATACTTGTGTAACACAACTTACTTGCTACATTTTCAAATAATTCCTTATTACTTCTGAAACTAATTGGTCTGAAAACAGAAAAGTAAGTGTAATCCATAAACATGAGGTCAGGGCTCCCTAAGAGCAAAGGCACGTTCCATCTACGGACCTGGCAGGTGAGGTAAAGGCCTGGGTCTACAACTAACTGACTGAACCTCTCTTAGCTTCAGTTTCCTCACGTATAAAATGAGAACACGATCTCCTCCTTAGGCTTGTTGTAAATTAAATAGTGTTACATAATGGAAAAGATTTAACAGACCTGATACACAGTAGGCATTCAACATTTGCTTTCCATTCCTGCCTGCTATATTAGCATAGTCAACAAGGATATTCCTTATAAAAATTCGGGTTATAGCTTCTTTCAAAATCCCAGGTTCTGAGAAACAGATTCCAAAAGAATTCATGCATAACTAGATTTCCCTGTTGTTAGATTCAATCTTGGAGTTACTAAAAAGCGTCGAGTATATTCAACGTTACCATCTGCTAACCTACTGCAAACACTTAACACTTAAAATATATAAATACTCACAAAACACTAGCTCAGAATAGACAGAAAATTCTCTTCACCAACAAGTGTAATACAACACTTGCAAGAAACATAACACAATCCTATACAACATGTCCTTCTTGAGATTGTAAACATTCTGACAAAGACACTACACCCAACAGTTTAGTTTATTGTAATCAGATCAGCAAACAAACAAGTAAAAACAAAATGAGTATTTCCCACTAGCCTCTTGCATTAGGAAAGGAAGATACAAAACAAGAGAGAAAAAAGAGAGCATGCAGGCTAGAGACAGCTTATATACAGTAATAACAGAGTACATTATCCTAGAACTTACAGTCCATGAAATGACTTATGGACTCAATTCAAAAGTTTCTATGCATTTATTCATCAATAACCATTCTTAAAACAACCCAGCAAAAGATACAGACATAGAGAAGTCTCTTACCAGAATGATTCCTCTATTATGAAATAAATTAAGAAGCAAAAATGGGAGAAGGAAAACTAATATCTACAATAGATTTTTTCAAATAGGCAAATGCTATTTTAATCAAGACTATATTCATTGCCCCAGTGGTGATTAATCTTATATGTCAACTTGGCTAGGCCACAATAACCAGATTTGGTCAAATATTATTCTAGATGTTTCTGTGAAGGTATTTTTTAGATATGAATAACATTTAAATCAATAGAGTTTAAGCAAAGCAGATTATGCTCCATAATGTGAGTGGGACCCTAAACTAATCTAATCAGTTGGAAGCCTTAATAGGGGGTTAAAAAAAAAACAAAACTGATCTCGGTGGAGGAAGAGGAAATTCTACCCCAGGCTTGAATTGCAACTCTTCCCTCAGTCTCCAGATTTTGGACTTGAAGGCCTTCACAATCATGTGAGCCAACTTCTTAAACTCTCTCTCTCTCTCTCTCTCCATACACATACACAACACATATAGCCTACACCCTATTGGTTCTGTTTCTCTAGAGAACCCTTACTAATACAACCCCCATACCATCAAATTCATCTCTCAATAAATGATCTCATCACCAACTATACATAATCACCTTATCCTTCCTTTTTTACTTTATTTTTTGATAAAGTGATACCTCAATAAATGAATCCAGTAAAAACAAAAACAATCTCCTTAATCACATAGTTTGCCGGGTTGCTAAGGAATGAAAAATCTTTCAAAAACTGCAAACCAAATTCAGCAGGTAGCTAATGCCTTCCACAAACACATCTTTTCATGGGGCTTCCACAGGCCTGCATGCACTTGAACTACAGAGGGCTCAACATCAGGAAAAGTGAAGTCAACAAAGTTTCCCATCACCAGAGTAGCTTACCCTCTGCTCTGCAATTATGACTCTCTTTCAGCACCCTTGTCAACATATCAGTTCCCTGATTCCTGTGCTGATTTCAATATAGTATTGTGTTCCTCTGGTAAGTTTATTATTTAACTTTTTCTATCTTTTCAACTCCAGATTTTCCATTTGGTTTTTCTAACTCCTTATTGAGATTCTCTATTTTTTGAGTCATTGTTATCATACTTTCCTTTAATTCTAGAAATATGGTTCATTCAGTTCTTAAAACATATTTATAATAGCTGCTTTAAAATACATCTGCAAAATTTAACACTCGGAGACAATCAGGAACAGTTTCTACTGCCTGCCTTTTTTCTCAATTTGCCATACTTTCCTGTCTCCTGGCATGTGTCATAACTTTACTTGAAAACTAGACATTAAAATTATATAGGGGCCGGCCCCGTGGCCGAGTGGTTAAGTTCGCACTCTCGGCCTCAGCAGCCCAGGGTTTCGCTGGTTCAGATTCTGGGCGGGGACATGGCATGGCTCATCAAGCCATGCTGAGGCTGCATCCCACATGCCACAACTAGAAGGACTCACAACTAAAAATATACAACTATGTACTGGGGGGCTTTGGGGAGAAAAAGGAAAAATAAAATCTTTAAAATTATATAAATATAATACGATAAAACCACTCTAGAACTCTGTCTTCCGCCACAATGCGCAGTTACTAATGTCTCTGCTCAGTTCTAGATTAATTCTTTTTTTTACTTTAAAGCCTGGTTTCCTTGGGGTTGCCCCTGTGTCTGCGTAGCTTAGTGGTTAACCAATGATACAATAGAGAATTTGCTCAAATACTCAATAAAGGTTGTCATCCTTTACTCAAATACTCTATAAAAGTTGTCATCCTTTCCAAAAGGATCCGTGTATGGGTAGGGGAGTACATTCAACATTCAGAACATTTCAAGTCTCCCCCAGATTTTAGTTTCCTGGGTCCTTTCATGGCTCCTCTGCACATATATGAAGCCTCCATTAACCACGACTTTAGGCTAAAAGAGCCACTGGCCATCCAACTCATGACCTCAAGACCATAACTTCCATGGGCAATGCCACTGGGCATGGCAAACTTGCCACTCCAAGCTGAATGAGCATCTTTCAACCAAAGCAAGGAAAGTGCTACTCCTCATGAACTTCCCTACCCTAGAAAAATCAACCAAGTTGGAAGGGGAAAAGGGTGGAGTGTGATGGGAGCAGCTCCCATGAATGCCAGATTCCCACTGTTATTACTCAAAATTAACCAGTTTCTCAAACATAAACACTTCTCAGACTGTTGTAAGCCTTAGCTTGAGTTCCAGAGCACTAAAATGGTTGTTTTTACCTGTTTTGCAGATGGCCTTAGTTCTAAGTCACAAAGCTCCATCATGCCTACATGTGTTTATACTAGGTTCTGTTCCACTGCTAAAGCTTTATAACCTACTTTGGAAGTCCTTACTCTTCTACATGTACTACAAAGCTTTCCACTCCTTTAGATCCAGGATAGACTACACCTTCCTCATGAGCACTTTTCCCATTAATCCATGTACACTGATCTCTACCTTCTCTGAATTCTTATGATAAATCATTATTTCATGAATTATTTTGTGTTTATGCTTTTTTTTTTCAGCCGTATCCTCAAGTCTTTGGGACAAGGAGTTGGTTTTTCATGCTTTTGTATCCTTATCTCATACCTGGCACAGTGGTGAGTACAGAGTAAATTTCTGCCTACTTTTACCAGAAATTTACACTGGAATAAATCTGCATTGTAACACATGTCGTCAAATCATATCCCTAGAAAGCAACACTTAAGACTTCAAGACCTACTCGTGTTATACCATTAGCACATTCTTCCTTCTCCACTGCACTCCTGATCTAAAGTGCACACTGTGGGCTAAAAGCATGTGACAGCGACTGCTAGTTGCCAAGTCTTTGCCAAGTCGAATATCCATTTTATCATCTTCCTTGCTAACAAAATCATACTCATTTCTCGGCTTTCTTTGCAGCTAGGAGTTCAAGTTGAGGAGATGCACTAACTGAAAAGACAGCAGCCATCTCAAGATCAGTAGGGAAGAGGTCACATTCTAAAGATGTCTAGGTCACTAAGGACATGATAGAAACATCTCACTAGCCCTGGACTGTGTGACCACAGACTTTTAATTACATGATCTGTGCAGACCACTGTAAGTTTACCAGCAGCCAAACAAAATTCCTAATTGGAATTATATACTGAAAAGGTCCTACAAAACTGATCACTAAATCATTATAAGCCATTGAAAACACTATTATTCTCATTTAATATATGGAGAAAGTAGATAAAACATCTGACTTTATGAGTAGTAATTAATCATCTTAATCCACAGCCCTCTCATTGTTACAATGTAACAAGCCTGGAATTAAGAACATGCCTGCTTGGGTTCAAATCCACAGCTCCACCCTGTGAACTCAGTGCCCCAGTTTTTCTAAACTGTAAAACAAGATTAAGAATGGTCTCGGGGTTGGCCCAGTGGCGCAGCAGTTAAGTTTGCACGTTAGGCTTCTCAGCGGCCCAGGGTTCACCGGTTCAGATCCCAGGTGCGGACATGGCACTGCTTGGCAAGCCATGCTGTGGTAGGTGTCCCACATATAAAGTAGAAGAAGATGGGCACCGATGTTAGCTCAGGGCCAGTCTTCATCAGCAAAAAGAGGAGGATTGGCAGTAGTTAGCTCAGGACTAACCTTCCTCAACAACAACAACAAAAAAGAATGGTCTCTATATCATAGTATTGCTCTAAGGAATAAAAGAGAAAATTCATGCAACACCTTTAAAACTGCATTGGGTACATGCTACGACAACAATAAATGTTAGTGATAGTTGATTATTATTATTATTATCATCTAAGAGTAACTTCTAATCCACTGTAGAAGGCCATCATAAAAGTGACTATATTAAAAAACACATAAACCAAAAAACACTTTTCTTAATGGGACTAATCTTTTATTTCGAGACTGAATTCTGATCTATTGCTGGCTTTCTTTTGTCTCTTGCCATCACCCTGCATATGAGAAAACACTGAGCAGAGAAATAACAAGACCTAAGTCACAGGAAACTCTAAATGTTTTTACTTCTTTTCCCTTCTCTCTTGTGAGAACATAGTTTTATGGTAACAAAGATTTTAAGAAATCAAAGTTCCCCCTCTGGAATAACAATACAAATTTTTAACAGTGGCCAAAAGAATTTTTTAAATTTCCTTACCCTGATGATGCAGTGCTTTTACAGACACCAAGGAGGGGCCTTTTTTCAGCAAAGTTGTCACACTTTTGAGCACCTGATAAGGAATATAGAATAAAGTGTAAAACAAAACTTTGAGAAGTATTCCTGTATATTTCCAAGTATTTTCATGCCCTCAAAAAATTTACAGTTAAAAAGACAGCAAAACATTCATTATAAATTGACATAATTTATACACTTAACTGAACAAAAAATAGAAAAGCTATAAATAAACCTATGACTACTGTTAAAAACTGAACCAGCATTTAAAATATCTTTTTTTAAAAAGTGGCACCAACTTCATCTCGTACACATTCTCCATGAGATGAGAAAATCATCCCCAACTCCACCAACTAATTACCTAAGACTAGTATATAATTTTGATGCAAAAATTAAATAAAGCCAGCTCAGGACAGGAAAATTATAAAATCATAGACCATTCTCAACATATATAAATGCAAAAATCCTAAAAAAAAAAAAATTAGTAAACTGAATAGCAACATATTAGAAAAAAGTAAAATCTGGGCCAGCCCAGTGGTGCAGCAGTTAAGTTTGCATGTTCCACTTCATCGGCCCGGGGATCATCAGTTCGGATCCCGGGTGCAAAAGCCATGCTGTGGTAGGCGTCCCACATATAAAGTAGAGGAAGATGGGCATGGATGTTAGCTCAGAGCCAGTCTTCCTCAGCAAAAAGAGGAGGATTGGCAGCAGACGTTAGCTCAGCGCTAATCTTCCTCAAAAAAAAAAAAAAGAAAAGAAAAGAAAAAATGAAACTCTTATAACCAAATTGGATTGATCCAAGTAATAGTAATAATTTCACATTACAAAACCTATTAATGTAATTCACATATTAACATTTTAGCAAATGCAGAAAAAGCATTCAATTAAATTATATACCTAGTCATGATAAAAATAAAAGAAAACAAAACTAAGTTTTCTTATCCCAATAATGATTACCTACAAAAGATCTACATCAAACATCACAGGCAATGTTTCAGAGCATTCCAATTAAAATCGGTAATAACACAAGGATGCCCAATGTAACTGCTCCTATTCAACCCTATGCTGGAAGTCCTGGTCAAGATAACAATCATAAGTGAATGCAACAATACTGCTAGATATGAAACTAATATAATAGCAGCAATAAGCAGAAAAATGACATCAGGAAATATAAACGGCTCTGAACCACAAAAAAAGATGCTCAACCTCACACGAGAGAAATTCCACTTAAAACTATATTAAAAAACTATATTGAGGGGCTGGCCCCATGGCCGAGTGGTTAAGCTCGCACACTCTGCTGCAGGCGGCCCATTGTTTCGTTGGTTCGAATCCTGGGCACGGACATGGCACTGCTCATCAAACCACACTGAGGCAGCACCCCACATGCCACAACTAGGTGGACCCACAACGAAGAATATACAACTATGTACTGGGGGGCTTCAGGGAGAAAAAGGAAAAAAATAAAACCTTTAAAAAAAAAAAACTATATTGAAACTTGCTAATTTTTTAGAAGTGATAATGGTACTATGATTATATTTGTAAGACTCCTTATCTTATAGAATGAAATATGAAATATGCACCTATAAACCCATATGATATCTGGGATGCGATTCAAAATATTCTGGAGGGAGGGGGATAGATGCTAATGAAATAAGATTAGCCATAAAATGAAAAGTCATGGGTTCTTAGAGATCGTTATACTATTTTCACTACTTTTGAATAAAGGAGAAATCTTCCATTAAAACAATTGCAACTATATTGACATATATTGACGTTTACCAAAGAGCTTCTGAAAAATTCAAAAGTTTTGCAAAATTCTCTGGCCATACCAATAAAAACTACAAATGCAAATACCCTTTAATAGAGAAATAGCACTGCTAAAATTTCATCCTACACGTATACTTAGCCATGAGGGAAATAACTTGTATATATGATTATTCACTTTAGTATTGCTTGTAATAGCAAAAGACTAATAAAATCCAAATATATAATGGAGTATTTCCTACAGCCATAAAAGAATGAAGACATGCTCTACAAAAACATGGAACAAGATCCAAAATACAAAATGAAAAAAGGAAGATATACAACAAAAGGAAGATAGAGAATAATACCCAATCTTTTGTATAACAAGGAGAAAGAGATTTATTTGCATATATACCTACCCACCACACTCTGCAAGAACACATACAAAATCTTAACTAACGATTACTTATGAGAGGGAGAATGGAAAAAGCACAAAATAGGGAACAAAAATGGGAGGAAAGCTTTCATTTTATACATATTTCATACTTTTTAGTTTTCAAACCATATGAATACATTAATTCCACCAAAGTTTTACTTTGTTTTTAAATAAGGAAGCAAATGCCAGAAGACACAGTAAGTGGTTGTTTCAGCTTCTGAGATAAGCTGGTAGACTGAAGACACGCATTTCATTTGATCCCTTCTGAAAATTCCAGGACAGGCATATTAAATCAAATAGGGTTAAAAAATATATAATAATGCTAACAAATTTTGGAAACAGATGAATGATGACTAACTCAGGAGCCCTAAGTAAAAGTTCAAGCCAGTCCTGGGGAAAAATAAAACACGAGACTCAAACTATTTGACACCTCATAATACCAGGTACACCTGAGATTTATCTTTATAAAGTTAGGAGCTTCTAAAAAAAACTTTAAGTCCTCTCTGGAGAATTTAACAAGTCAGTCCACAAAGAAAGACTAAAAGACACTGTCAATCAGAAGGCTCCAACAAACAGCACAACCAAAGCAGCAAACAATAAAGCTAAAAGTTGACAAGCACACAGAACTTTCAAACACCTTTTTAGCTTGCAACTTACAAATATGTGCAGACAACCAAGAACTAACAATCATCTGCCAAAGTGGAAAACTCTATACAGGAAGAAAAACATCAAAAATCAAAAACTACCATTACTATTTTCCAAGATATAAGAGAAAATATTTCAGGCATGGAACGATATATGAATGCAATGAAAAATGGACTCTTAGAGAATAAAAGAGAGCTCTTGGAAACTAAAAAACAACATAGATACTATTTAATAAACTCAATTCAAGGGTGAGAGGTAAAATTAAGAAAATTTCCCAGAGAGTAGAGCAAAAACACCAAAAAGAGAAAAATAGCATAAATCTGCGCGCGCACACACACACACACACAATGTTAAAGGAACAGTCTCAAAGGTCCAATATACAGATAGGAGTTCCAAACAGAGAGAATAGAGAAAATAGAGAGGAAGAAATCATCCATGAAATGTTTCGAAACATTTTCCCAGAACAAAAGAATATGAGTTTATAAGCTCCTTGAGGGTGTAGCATATTGGATTCAATAGACCAACCCTAACATCATTTCAGGACAGTGGGAACAAGAAGTTTCTACAAGCCTCCACAGAGGAAAAATTGGTTGTTTACAGTTCAAGTGATTGCTCTAGGGATTACACAACTTATCACAAAAACCTCCAGCTAACATCACACAGACTGAATGCTTTCCTCCTAAGGTCAGGAACAAGACAAGGATCCCCTCTCATCACTGCTACTTAACATAGTAAGGAAAGTTCTAGGCAAAGCAATAAGGCAAGAAAGAAAAAAAAAAACCCATACAGATAACAAAGGAAAAAATAAAACTCCCTATTTGCAGATAACATGACTGATACATAGAAAATCCCAAGAAATCAACCACCACCAAAAAAAAAAAAAACACCTAGAGTTAATAAATAAGTTAATTCAGCAAGGTCACAGGAGACAAGTTCAACATTCAAAAGTCAATTGTATTTATATATACTAGCAATGAAAATATGGAAAGTAAGATTAAAAATACAATACCATTAATAATTGCTCTAAAGAAAATTAAACCTAATAAAACATGTACAGGACTTGTATACTGAAAACTACAAAATGATGATGAAAGAAATGAAAGACAATCTAAATAAATAGAGACATATAATTGATATAAAGCGCAAAGACTAAGGGAACATAAAAGAACCCACAAACACACCCAGACAAATATGGCCAACTAATTTTTTTTTTTTAAAGATTTTATTTTTTTCCTTTTCCTCCCCAAAGCCCCCAGGTACATAGTTGTATATTCTTAGTTGCAGGTCCTTCTAGTTGTGGCATGTGGGATGCTGCCTCAGTGTGGTTTGATGAGCAGTGTCATGTCCACGCCCAGGATTTGAACCGACGAAACACTGGGCCGCCTGCAGTGGAGCGCGCAAACTTAACCACTCGGCCACAGGGCCAGCCCCTGGCCAACTAATTTTTGATAGAGGTGTAAAAGCAATTAAATGAAAGAAGAGTCATCTTTTCAAGAAATGGTCCTGGAGCAATGGGACATCCATAAGCAATGTTGGCAAAGATATAGAGAAACTAGATCTTTCATACTTTCCTAGTGGAAATGTAAAATAGTACAGCCCCTCAAGAAAAGAGTTTGGGAGTTTCTTTAAAAAAAAAAAAACTAAACATACACTTTACTATACATCCCAGCAATCACAGCAAAGGGCAATTATCCCAGAGAAATCAAAACTTGTCCACACAAACTTGTACACAAATGTTCATAGCAGGTTTATCTGTAATAGCCAAAAAGTGAAATCATCCCAGGTGTTCTTCAACAGATAAATGCTATCTCCATACTAATCAATACTAAAAGGGAGCCATTGATACAGTAAACAACTGGGATATACCAAAAGAACAATGTGCTAAGTGAAATACCCAATCTCAAAACTTCACATATAATGTAATTCCAGTTATGTAACAATCTTGAAATGACAAAATTATCATACAGATGAAGAACAGACTGATGGTTCCCAAAAGTTAGAGGCGGTGAAAGGAGACAGCATAAGGGAATCACTCATACAGATGAAATAGATCTGTATCTTGATTGTGGTGGTAGTTACATCAATCTACATGTGATAAAATGGCATGGAACTATGTGTACACATTCCACCAATGCTGATTTCCTAGTTTTTATATTGTTCTAAACTTATCTAAGATGTAACCACTGGGAAAAGCTGGGTAAAGGGTGCACAGGACCTCCCTGTAGCATTTTTGCAACTTCCTATAAAAATGTAATATTTCAGAATAAAGGTTTTTAAAATGGAAGATAGATGGGCTGGCTCAGTGGCATAGTGGTTGGGTCCGTGCACTCTGCTTCAGTGCCCTGGGGTTCCTTGGTTCGGATGCCGGGCGTAAACCTACACACTGCTCATCAAGCCATGCTGTGGTGGCATCACACATAACAAAAAACAGAGGAAAACTGCCACAGATGTTAGGCCAGCAACAGTCTTCCTCAAACAAAAAAGAGGAAGGCTGGCAACAGATGATAGCTCAGGGCCAGTCTTCCTCATCCAAAAAAATAAATAAAAAGAGAAGACAGAATAAAGAGGAAAACTACTCCTTGCTAGGACTGCTTTACAAGTGTTTTCCTATAACATTAAATAATTTGGGTTTTGTTATTTAAAAAGGCACACATGTCAAAAGAATGAGAGGACAAGGCACAGATTGGGAGAAATATTTCAAAAGACACATCTGATAACAGACTGTTATACAAAACACATAAAGAACTCTCAAAACTGAACAAGAAAACAACCGATTTAAAAAATGGGAAAAAGATATGAAAAGAAATGTAACCAAAGATGATAAACAGATGGAAGATATGCATTTGAAAAGATGCTTTACATCATATGTCATCGGAAGTTCAAATTAAAACAACAATGAGGGGCTGGGCCCCATGGCCGAGTGGTTGGGCTCGCACGCTCTGCTCCAGCGACCCAGGGTTTCACCAGTTTGTATCCTGGGTGTGGACCTGGCACCGCTCATTAAGCCATGCTGAGGCAGCGTCCCACATGCCACAACTAGAAGGGTCCACAACTAAAATATACAACTATGTACTGGGGTGCCTTGGGGAGAAAAAGGAAAAATAAATAAATAAAAATAAATACAATCTTAAAAAAAGAAAAATGAGATACCACTACACAGTTACTCGAATGCCCAAAATCCAAAAAAATGACAACACCAAACACTGGCAAGAATTTGGAGCAATGGCAACTCTCATTCATTGCTAGCAGGAATGCAAAATGGCACAACCACACTGGAAGACAATTTGGCAGTTTCTTACAAAACTAAACACACGCCTAGCACATGATCTAGCAACCATGCTCCTCGGTATTTACCCAAATGAACAGAAAACTTTTGTCCACATAAACACCTGCACTTAGATGTTTACAGCAACCTTATTCACAGTTACCAAAACTTGGAAGGAATCAAAACATCCTTCAGTAGGTGAGTGGATAAATAAACTGTGATACATCTAGACAATGGAATATTACTCAACACTAAAACCAAATGAGCTATCAAGACATGAAAATACATGGGAGAAACTTAAATGCATTTCTCAGTGAAAGAAGTCAATCTGATTGGCACAGATGTTAGTTCAGGGCAAATCTTCCTCACCAAGGGAAAAAAAAAAGCCAACCTGAAAAAGCTATCTACTGTATGACTCCAACTATATGACATTCTGGAAAAGGCAAAACTGTGGAGACAGTAAAAAGATCAGTGGTTGTCAGGGATGTGGGAGTAAGGAGGGATTAACGTAGAACACAGATGATGTTTAGGGCAGAGAAATTACTCTCTATGATACTATAATGGTGGGTACATGGCATTATTCATTAGTCAAAACCCATAGAATATACAACACCAACAGGGAACAGTACTGTAAACTATGGACTTTGGGTGATGATGTGTCAATGTAGGTATTAATGTGGAAGGATGTGGATAGTGGGAGAAGTTATGTGTTTGTGGGAACAGGGGGTATATGGGAGCCCTCTGTGCTCTCCACTCAATTTTACTATATAACCAAAAGTGCTCTTAAAATACTAATTAAATTGGGGCTGGCCCTGTGGCCGAGTGGTTAAGTTCATGCGCTCTGCTTTGGCGGCCCAGGGTTTCACCAGTTCGAATCCTGGGCACAGACATGGCACCGCTCTTCAGGCCACGCTGAGGTGGCGTCCCACATGCCACAAGTAGAAGGACCCACAACTAAAAATGTACAACTATGTACCGGGGGGCTTTGGGGAGAAAAAGGAAAAGTAAAATATTAAAAAAAAAAAAAAAAATACTGATTAACAAAAGATGTACCAAGCTCTTGAACACTCAGGTTCATTGTAGTATTTATTCACAACAGCCAAAATCCGGAAGCAACCCAAAGCCCCACTGATGGATGAATAGATCATGAAAACGTGGTATTTACACACAATGGAATATTATCCAGCCTTTAAAAGGAAGGAAATCCTGGGCCAGCCCCAGTGGCCTAGTGGTTAAGTTCAGCACGCTCTGCTTTGATGGCCCAGGTTCGGTTCCCAGGCACAGACCTACACTGCTCTGTGAGCAGCCATTCTGTACTAGCAGTCCATGTACTGAAAATAGAGGAAGACTGGTATGGATGTTGGCTCAGGGTGAATTTTCCTCAGCAGAAAAAAAAAAAAGGAGGAGCAGGAAATCCTGTCACACAAAACACATGGATGAATCTTGAGGACATTATGCTAAGTGAAATAAGCCAGTCACAAAAAAACAAATACTCCATTAATCTACTTACATGAGGCATCAAAAGTAGTGAAGCTCATAGAAACAAAGTAAAATGTGGTCACCAGGTGCTGGGGACATAGGGAGAAAAGTAGAGCTGCTATTCAATGGGCACAGAGTTTCACTCTTACAAGCTGAAAAAGTTCTAAAGATATGTGAATGTACTTAACACTACTAAATTGTACATTTAAAGTTTTGTAAAGATTTAAAGATGGTAAATATTATGTGATTTTTACCACAAATTCAAAATTTTGAAAGAGGTAGAAATAAGCTGTGTGTACTCACACATGGGTGTGTGTAATTAGATAGATACATACATACATAGATATTTAGTTACATTAAATGCATAAATATGGAAACACCAATTTCAAGACAGGGATACACCTCTAGGGGTTTAGGGTGGAGATAATGTTTGAGAGAGGTAGCCAGGGGACATCAGCACTCTTTTAACAATGCTTCATTTCTTCGTTGAATGGTAAAAGGCTACAGTAATGTTAAGAATCCCGTCCAGCCCCAGGGGCCTAGTGGTTAAATCCAGGCATGCTCCACTTCGGTAGCCTGGGTTTGGTTCCTAGGCATAGACCTGTACCACTCGTCTGTCAGTGACCATGCTATGGTGGCAACCTAAACACAAAATAGAGGAAGACTGGGAGAGATGTTAGCTCAGGGTGAATCTTCTTCAGCAAAACAAAAAACAAAAAATCCATGTGTACAGATCCCTTCAAAAGTAATGAGGTCTAATCAAGAGGAGACAGGTCAATGGTTACACATTTAGATTGTGACATGACATAATATAATAATTTTAAATTGTGAATGTAATAATTATATAAAATAAATTAAGATAAGTTCTACCATCCCTTGACAGACTATATTATCAAGACCAGAACTCTGTAAGGATCAAAACTAAACACATGATTAATGTTTATGAATAAAGTTCTTTATAACTATTTAGAATTTTCAGGAGCTTTTAATAATCAGCGTTTAAGTCTTTACAGATCATTAATTTACTATGGATTGTGTGCTGTTCCCTTTGCTAAACAAATAAATCAGATTTCACAATTAACAATATGACTTAACGAAACACAAGTTAAAAATTAACTGGTCCAAAGCCCACAATATTTATGTCCCAAATTAATTAAAACGGAACTTCATCTACACGAGCCTAATTCCTCACTCCTCCATATTTCACCTTCACCTTTAACAATAACTATTGTCCTTCTGCTTCCTGGTGTCTACAAGGCCTTCACGGTTTGTACCTGTATTACTCACACCAATTTGATATTTTGACGAATGAAACATCATGTCTTTAAAATGCAAATAATACTGGCAAGAATGGTTTGATTGTGTTG
Organism: Equus quagga; assembly: GCF_021613505.1. Classification (NCBI taxonomy): domain Eukaryota; kingdom Metazoa; phylum Chordata; class Mammalia; order Perissodactyla; family Equidae; genus Equus; species Equus quagga. The sequence goes on along the minus strand of NC_060277.1, from coordinate 81,567,015 downwards.
TGCTTCTGAAACCTGCATGGAAGAACTCCACTGGTTTCAGCCGAACGAATGATCCCATCAGTACTGCCGACTGTGCTCTATAGGTCAGCCACCTGACACTCGCTAAAGATTTACACTCCTCAAAGATACTCAGAGCAGGTAGCCAAGCAAAAAATTTAAACTACAAAATAAAGCCCTAACTTGAGAACAGCATAATCCCTGAAGCACCTACTAAGAAAACTCTGCAAGTGAAGAGAACCAGAGCCTGCTGGTATAATAAGCAAGCAAATAATACCAAAACTTCCAAATTTATTTGAGGCACGCTCTTCAGTAAAAATATATATATATATCTCTCCTAATTTCAGAATTGGAAAACTATGTAACAAAACCTTAACTCTGCTTTAAATAATTTCACTGTGAATGGTTTGAATAAATACCATTTTTAAAGTGTTAGTATAAAAATTCTACAAAATCTCATGAACACTGTAGCTATTAACCTGATTTTTCATGCAGTATAAATAGTAGCATGTACTCTCCACGATGTCTAATGGAGTCATCACTCTCCCATAATGTAATCCTCCAAATTGTAGAGGATTAAATTTTTATATATAAAATTGTGTTTATTTGCATGTACAATAGAGAGAATGACGTTATACACACCTGTTCTACAGCATTTAACAGAATGTAGCACGATGATTGAAATGAAAAGCGGCTAGCTAAATCCATCAAATACAAAAACTATTGCAATCCTGTTGCAAAGTCCTTTTGTTAAACTCCTTTTATTCTAAATCCTTTTAATTCTGTCCTATAACACTAAAACATTTATAAAAAGCTTAAAATCCTAATAAATCGCACAATTAAAGTAATGAAAATGGGCTTGCCCACCAAGTCACAACTCCTCTCCGCCTCAACAGAATTCAAGACAGTTTGCATGTCAGAAAACGTTAAATAATATCCCCAACACATATACCATTGCAAACTCATTTAAACCAAGTTTAAGCTCACAAATCAGCCTTAAAGATGTTAAGATATCAAACAGGAACCACTTCTGTGAGGACCCAAAAGCACATTCAGAGGCAAATAAAAATCCAGCTGATAATGAACTATTCCAACTCAACTCTTTTGATGTTGAGGATGATGTCTTGAACACAAAGATTTTACACAAAAGTATGCTAACACTAATGATTTTTTTTTTTAAAAGACTGGCCCTGAGCTAACATCTGTTGCCAATCTTCCTCTTTTTTTTCTTCTTCTCCCGAAAGCCCCCCAGTACATGGCTGTATATCCTAGTTGTAGATCCTTCTAGTTCTTCTAGGTGGGACGCCACCTTAGCATGGTTTGATGTGTGGTGCTAGGTCCGTGCCCAGGATCCGAACTGGTGAGCCCCAGGACCCTGAAGTGGAGCATGCAAACTTAACCACCAGGTCACAGGACTGGACCCAAACACTAATGAATTTTAACTGAGAAAGTCTTTTGCAGAAAGATTCCACTGAACAACTTAACTCATTTTATCAGTTAAACCATTTCCAAGTCTTCCATTCCATTTTTTATTTTACTAAAATAATTTTCGGGCCGGCCCAGTGGCACAGCAGTTAAGTGCGCACGTTCCGCTTTGGTGGCCCAAGGTTTGCCAGTTCGGATCCTGGGTGCAGACATGGCACCGCTTAGCAAGCCATGCTGTGGCAGGCATCCCACATATAAAGTAGAGGAAGATGGGCACGGATGTTAGCTCAGGGTCAGTCTTCCTCAGCAAAAAGAGGAGGATTGGCAGCAGTTAGCTCAGGACTAATCTTCCTCAAAATAAATAAATAAATAAAATAATTGTCTTTGGGAAAAGATTTATTCAATCAGTTTGCCCATGTGAGTTTTCCTTACAGATTAAGAGAGGTTAAATAACTTGTCCAAGTTGTTGTGGTACTAAATGCCACATGTGAACCTGAAAGACAGCCCAGAATTCTTTCCTCTGCTACCCTCGCTCACTGTAAAAAGCTACTGTCAGAAAATTATGTTCAATTTCTCCACTGAAAAACAAACAAAATTACTGATAAAGCCTAATGTATTTAATCTCTTACTGGTTTAATTCTCTCATCTGTAAAGTGGGGATAAGTACCAATACCTCAACATAGGATTGTAGTGAGAATTTAAAAAGATAACAAATGCAGTGGACACAGCAAGGTGCTGCCACATGGAAGAACTCAATAAACACTATATAATTATTATTGTTGCTGGCAGCTCTAGAATGGTGAATCTATTCATCTACTTTTCTGGGGGGAAAAAACCTACTGTTGACATCCTTGACTCCTCTCTTGCTCTTCTACCATGACGCCAATATCTCTTTGACTTACCTCTCTCTGCCTTCCTCACCCACCCTGGACTATGCCAAGCACACATCTGCCTCAGAAATGCTGCGTTTTCTGCTCTCTGCTTGGAAATACCCAGTTATGCCCTAATTACCTGCATAGTTCACTTCTACACTTGTTTTCAGGTCATGCTAAAATACTTTCCAATCAGAAAGATCACCCTCCATCATGCTCTAGCTACTTACCCTGATTTTCTTTCTTCAAAGCACTTAACAGAGCCTCATATTATACATGTTCAAAAGGTGACTCAAACTCCATGACACAGAACGATTTATATGAGAATATTCACAACAGCTTTATTTATAATAGCTCAAAACTATATTCAATCCCAATTCCATAGACAGAAAAATGGGTGATTTAGTATATTCATAAAATGGAATACTACTCAACAATAAAAAAGATACTGATACACACAGCATCATCAAGGACAGAGAAAACTACTCTCTCTGAAGTGAAAGAAATCAAATGGGTAGATGCTTCTGGAAGAGACAAGGGTGACAGGGAAACGGCAGATGAAAACTTTCTTGGGTGACAGAAATCATCTCTATCTTTATAGAAGTATGGGTTACAGGAGTGTATGCATTTGTCAGAACTCAAACTGAAACACTTAAATCTCTGCATTTCTCTACTGCAAATTATACCCGCATTAAAAAATTGAAGCAAATAAGAAACATGGTCAGTGACAAAGGAAATAAAGTGTATGCACGACATTGATAGTGCTTGATTAGAGTGGTAAGGCTAGAGGTGGGCTTTTTCCTCTTTTTTATCTAAAATGTGACCAAAATATTAATAATTAGTCTAGGGGAAAGGTATACAGGAGTTTATTATCCTACTCTTTCTACCTTTCTGGGGTTTGATGTTTTTCAAAATAAAAAGTTGGGGGGCTGGCCCCGTGGCCGAATGGTTAAGTTCACGTGCTCCGCTGCAGGCGGCCCAGTGTTTCATTGGTTCGAACCCTGGGTGCGGACATGACACTGCTCATCAAACCACGCTGAGGCAGCATCCCACATGCCACAACTAGAAGGACCCACAACGAAGAATATACAACTATGCACCAGGGGGCTTTGGGGAGAAAAAGGAAAAAATAAAAAATAAATAAATAAAATGAAAAGTTGGGATATACATGAATTAGAATAAAAAGTAATCTATTTCATTCAAAACAGTTAGAAGTGATTGCCAATACTACAACATAAAGGTTTAACAAGTTTTACTGTAAGCATTTTAGAGAACGATTGCTTGAAAAAAACCTCAGCATAAGAGATAATGATTTCGCTCATTTTAATTGCTGAACTGTAAACAAGAACGCAAACACGCACAATCCCACACCAAAGGCAAATAACATTTACAATTGCTCATGAGTCTTACCCATGAGTATAGTCAAATTCCTACATATTTACAGTCATCTTGTACATGTATTTTATATTTCATATTTCAAATAAAACACAGTAAAATAGCCTACATTTTTTAGATATTCATTTTACAAAATGGGATCACAGTAGACACATCATTCTGCATCTTATTTTTCTCCCTCAAGGGATCACGTACATCCCTTCAGGTCAACAAATATACATCTAACACACTTTTTTTTTCTTTTTTTTCTTGCTGAGGAAGATTCACCCTGAGCTAACATCTGTTCCAACCTTCCCCCTTTTGTTGCTTGAGGAAGATTCACCCTGAGCTAACACTGTGCCAATCTTCCTCTTTTTTTTTGTATGTGGGAAGCCACCACAGTGGTGTAAGTCCGTGCCCAGGATCCTAACCCACAAACCCAGGCCACCAAAGCAGAGCACGCCAAACTTAACCACTATGCCACAGGGCCAGCCCCCAATACACTTTTTAATAGCTTCATAATACTCCGTGGTGTGCCTACAATGTAATTTATTTGACTGTTCCTACTGACATGTATCCAGGCTGTCTGCCATAAACATTCCTGTAAATATATTCTTTTTTATCTTGAAGTCTACTTTGTCTGCTATAAGTATGGCAACAGCTGCTTTGTTTGCCATTTACTTGGAGTATCATCTTCCATCCCTTCACTCTGAGCCTGTGTTTGTCTTTAGAGCTGAGATGTGTTTCCTGGAGGCAGCATATTGTTGGGTCTTGTTGGGGGTTTTTTGTTGTTTTTGTTTTTGTTTTTTAAGGAAAAAAGTTTTACTTTACTGCATTTATTTTCATAAGCTTGGGTCCCAGAAATGGAATTCCCAGGAAAAAGATAAGAACAGTTTAAGTTTTTGCTACATCAACTTTTCTAAATTGTTCTTATGTCTGTGTCATCATTTCTTAAACTTTGCAAATCTGGCAGGAGTGAGTGAGTGCTGAATTTGGGTAACACAGTTCAGGTTTATGGGAATGTTATGATTTTTGAGCATTTTTCATATATTGCATTTGTATTATTTTTCTTTGTTTATAAATTACATAGCATCATTTTCTTATTGTTATTTCTTAGTTTTTCAATATTAATAGATATTTTCTATATTAAAGATTTCTCAGCTACATGGGCTACAAACACTTACTTCTGATTTTGTTCTTTTTATTTTTATTTTTGGCATGTAGACAATCTTGTGGGTCTTGTTTTTTAATCCATCCAGCCACTCTGTCTTCTGATTGGAGAATTCAATCCATTTAGGTTTAGAGTGATTATCGATATAGGGGGACTGAATATTGTCATTCTATCGCTTGTTTTCTGGTTGTTCTGTATTTCTCTTGATTCTCATCGTGTGTATTTCCAACTGCCAATTCAGTTTGGTGGTTCTCTATGATGGTTTTCTGTTTTCTCTTTATTTATCATTTTGTCTCTGTTTTCATTTTTTGTTTAGTGGTTACCATGAAGTTTGTATAAAAGATCTCATAGATGAGATAGTCCATTTTCTGATAGCCTCTTATTTCCTTAGTCTAAGCAGGTTCCATCCCTTTCTTCTTCCCCATCTAAGTTATTGTTGTTGCAACTTACTCCATTTTGTGTTGTGAGTTTGTGCTTAAAATGAAGGGATTATAGTTATTTTTGATGTTTTCCTTCCCTTTATCTTTAATGTTATAATTGTTATAATTGTTTGCTAACCTGTTCTGATAGAGAGCTTCTCCCTCTGGAATACCTATAATCCTTATGCTGCATTTCCTAATTGAGTTGGATATTTCTCAGAGAATTTCTTCATTTCTTTTTAGTCTTAGTTCTCTCTCATCCTCTATCTGAAGCACTTCTATATTTCTGTCCTCTAAATTACTAATTCTCTCCCTCCATAATATCAGCTCTGTTATTTAAGGATTCCAGATTTTTCTTTATCTCATTCATTGTGATTTTCATCTCCAACATTTTTCATTTATTTATTTTTTATAGTTTCAGTCTCTTTTGTGAAGAATTCCCTCTGTTCATTAATTTTATTCCTGAGTTGGATTGAACCATCTTTCTCAATTTTCTTGTAACTCATTGAGTTTCTTTATGATAACTATTTTGAATTCTCTGTCATTTAGATTATAAATTTCTGTGACTTCAGGATTGATTTCTCGGTACTTGTCATTTTCCTTCTGGTCTGGAGTGTTAATATACCTCTTTATGCTATCTGACGGGGTTGACTTGTGTCATTGCATAGTGGTAGATTCTAATCACAGATTCTACCTACTGCCACTGGTGGGTGGGGGAGCAGGAACTGTGTATTCTGAGCCTGCCACAATCCCTGGCAGCTGTGCCTGTCCATTGGAAGCTATGCCAACAGGGCCTATCTGCATTTGCCCACTGGCCACCACTGTTTTACACACATAGGCATGCAGGCGCTCTGGTGGGGATCCCTGCTCTGGCCAACCAGCCAAGCTGGAGCATCAGCCAGTGGGAGAAGGGGCACTTTCCTTTTCGCACACATAATCCCAGCCACTCCTGCTCTGCACTCGCTGTCTGCCTGCCTGGGCTGCTCAGCTTGGTGAAGACACCCTTGTGACTGCTTAGCCTCCTCATTGTGCAGCATTCCCGTGGAGGGCTGCCCTTACCCACTCTCTTCTCAGAGTTGCACACTGGCCTCTGCACAGTTCTGCATCCTACATCACTGCCATTTGGGAGGGGGAAAAGATCCCGTTACCTTCTTCCACTGCCTTCCAGGGGGTCCAGCATCCCATCTTCAGATGTATGGCTGCGTGTATCTCTCAAACATCTATTGTGTTATGTGAAATGTCCTCTGTTGGTTTATGAATATCCTTTTCATTGCATCTTTGGGGGAGAGACTAAGGGAAGAGTTCACTCCACCAAGATGCTGATGTCCATAAATATGTTCATATAGACTAAAACTTCTGTTCCTATGAAGTAGACTTTTGAACATGCAACTGCTAAGTCAAAGGACATGTGTGGGACTGCTAGATGTATTTAATTTAATAAATATTGTTTGCTCCATTACTTTCCAAAAATGCTTTTAAAATTCACATTCCAGGGCCAGACCAGTGGTGTAATGGTTAACTTTGCCCACTCCACTTCAGCAGCCTGGTGTTCGCCAGTTCAGATCCTGGGCATGGACCTATGTGCTGCTTATCAAGCCATGCTGTGGCAGGCATCCCACATACAAAACAGAGGAAGGTGGGAACATATGTTAGCTCAGGGGCAATCTTCCTCAGCAAAAAGAGGAAGACTGGTGGTGGGTGTTAGCTAAGGGCTAATCTTGCTCAAAAACAAAAAATTCACATTCCTCTCAAAATAGGTAAGAATACACTCCCACCAACACTAAGTATTATGATTACTCACTTAAAAAACAATTGGTGGGGCTGGCCCCATTGCATAGTGGGTAAGTTTGGTGTGCTCTGCTTCAGCGGCCCGGGTTCACAGCTTCAGATTCCAAGTGCAGACCTACACCACTCATCAGCCATGCTGTGGCAGTGACCCACATACAAAATAGAGGAAGACTGGCACAGATGTCAGCTCACGGCTAATCTTCCTCAAGCAAAAAAGGAGGAAGATTGGCAACAGATATTAGCTCAGGGCAAATCTTCCTCAGCAAAAAAACAAAAATTGCTAATCTTATATGTGGACACTTACTTTCCATTATATTCCTAAATTGTAAATGCTATAGCCTTTTAAATAGGATGTCTAACATCTTCAATGAATTAGTTTTTTAATTTAGGCTTACTACATATGTTGATTGCATTATACAATAGAGAATTCTGACTATATTCCAGATGTCTACATAGTTTCCTGACACCAATTCTACAAAAGAGTCATATTTTACATTATACTCCATTTCTATGCTTGCATAGCCACATCTCTTTCACCTTCCCCATATCTGAGCAAATTTTCTGTGACCCAATTATCATCATATGATATAGCTGCCCATAAAGAAATCCAGAGAAGTCAAATATGATAAAATGGGAAGCATTAAAAAGCAGCATTAGTCTCAAACCATACATGTGGCATTATTTCACAGTTTATAAAACTCCATATACACTAGGAAAAGAAAGTACATTTAGTTTAGAACAAATATGCCTAGGTAAAGAAGGTAAAGAGGGAGTTCATGATAGGAAACCTATTATTTAGCTATTAGGAGAATAGAAGAAGCAAACTTGCATTACCAAAAATCTTAAGATGCTTAGAAATTATCTATATTTACGTGCACAAATCTGTAAACATACCATATGCACATACTTAGGGATTTGATACTCAATTAGCAAACAGGTTAAGTCTTTATAATGTCCAAAAATCAACTAATAGATTTTCTAGTCACAAAATTTGATCTGAACATAAGTAATAAAGTAAATAGAAAGAGCATGGAACTTGAAGTCAGACAAACACGGACCTCAAAACTTGCTTTTGCAACTAACTGGTTTATAACCTTAATTCTGAACTTTGGTCAAAATGTAAAGTGGATATTCTACCTAACTTGCACATAGCAAGTGCTTAATAAATGGTAGCTATTATAATAACCTCAGAGAAAATGAAGAAATTCTGGAAGAGAACTAATGTTAAAAGTTGGTAAAATAACACAAGTCTTTAACCATAAACTAAACATATCAGGCAATTTTTAAGTAACAATTATAAGCCTCACACAGTGCTATGAGCTATTTGAAAAGCTACAACAGGAAAACAAAAGCAGTTTTAAAGTCATCCCTCCTCAGTCGGAATTACTGAACTACTCAGAAAACTAGTACATATGAAACAAGAAGAAGAAACGTAAATGGCAGGCGCTAAGTTTTCTTTTGAATCACTCTAACAGCTCATATAGATCATCTTTGTTTGTTGATCAGAAAAGTTTCATGGAGAACGTCAAATTGGAATTAGGGGTCCATGGAGGATAAGAATATTTGGATAAGGAGAGGAAAAAAATAAAACATGGAGACAAGATAATACAAATGAACTAATATAAGATTGAAATCCAGACAAATACATATGGTCTAATTGGAGAAGGACTTATTCAATTGAGTAACAGAAAATAAAGTTGATGAGGTAGGGCTGGCCCAAATTTTGATCCTAAAAAAGTGTCAGTTTGGAATTAAAGGTGATCAACAACAAGCCCTTATCAAATAAATAAAGTACTGTTTAGAGAGGAATGGACCAGCAAGCATGATTCAGGATATAATTGACAAACATAAACTTGAGATATTTAGGGAGTGGGATAGAAAACTCAAACTTAGTTATTTTTCTCTAATTCCTTTGCAGTTTCACATAAATTCTAGAATCAACTTGTCAATTTCTTCTAATGGATTTTGACTGGGATTTTGCTGAATCAAATTAATTTGGAGAGATCTGACACATTAACTATATTGAGTCTTCTAATCCAGTGGTTTTCAACTGGTGGTGATCGACAACATCTGAAGACCTTTCTCATTGTCATGACTAGGGGCAGGGGGAACATTATTCATTCCAGTCTGAAACCAGAAAAAAACTGAAATGTCTATTAACAGTAAAACAGACAAATTACGATATATTCATACAGTGGGCAACCTCTACAGGGTCATCAAATTTTTTCTTAATGGGAACAGATAATAAATACTTCAGGCTTGTGGGCCATAAGAGCCCTGATACAACTACTCCACTTTGTCCTCTTAGTACAAAAGCAGCCTTAAACCATATATAGACAAATAGGCATGGCTGTGTTCCACTAAATTTTATTTGAAAAAACAGGGAGCCAGCTTTGGCCATGTTTGCCAATTCCTGCTCAATGTCAGTGTCTATATTACAGTGGTGGTCACAACAGGCTGCAGGGCGGCTGGGGGGGGAGCAAAGTGGGTGTGCAGGGTGTGGGGGTAGCTAGTGACATCTAATGGGTAGATGCCAGGAATGCTGCTAGACACCCAAAATTACACAAGACAGACCCCCACAACAAAGAATTATCTGGCAAATATGTCAACAGTGCCAAGGCTGGGAAACCCTGCTCTATTGCGATGGAAATTAGCAAACTACAGCTTCAAAATACAACATGAATGCATTTGAAAAAACATAATGTTTAGATAAGAAGCCATATACAAAAGAACACACACCCTATGATTCCATGTATATAAAGTTCAGAAACAAGTAAAACTGAACCCTAGTGTTCAGGCAATGCATATTTATGCCGCAGATTAATAAAGGAAGAATTATTTACCATAAAAATTAGGATGGTGATTACAGTTAGAGGAAGGAAAGGAGACTGCGATTGGGATAGGCCACTTGGGGGCTTTCTGGATTGCAAGAGTGCCGTATTTCTTATCAGAGATGTGGTTGCACAGGTATTCCTGTTATACTTTGTTGAGCTATATATTTGTCTTATGCCTTTTTCTAAAGCTATTATAATTTACAAATAATTGTAAACCAAAGATTATTTAAGTTAAATTTGACAGAATGGAAGATAAATTTAAGAAATCCTCCCAAAAAAACAGAATAGATGGAAAACAGAAGATAAAAAAACTAAAGAACATTATAGATGTCCAATATTTTAAAAAAGAGAGAATAAAGAAAACAGAAGGAAGGAAACTATAAATACTAAAAGAACACCGCATAAGAATTTTCCAAAACTGAAGGACACCAAGCTCTTTTACCCTACTCTCTGTTCCCCACACACCAGGCAGCATGACACTATAAAAATCTAACTCTGATTGACCTCTCCTCTTCTCAAAGCCCTCCAGTGGCTTCCTATCTCATTCAGAGATGGAAAGTAAAAGCCAAAATACTTATCATGGCTTACAAGCCCTTCGGCCTTGGGACCATCACTTATTTCTCTCACCTATCTCTTAATACTCCCTCACTCATTTTGCCTCAGCCTCATCGGCATCGTCCTTGCCATTACCAAAAATATGCAAAGTATTCTTCCTCCTCGGGGCCTTTGCACTCTGCCTGTAAAGTAGAGGATGACTAATTTTTGTCATAAAGTCCTGAGAGGATGACATTTAAAACTATGTACATCAGTGATTTATAAAAAATAAAACAGATTTCAATAAAAAGGAACCTCTGTCGTTAAGTGACTACACATTTAGGATTGTCCTGTCCTCGAAAGAACTGATGATTTTTTCATTATGAAATGTCCCTTTTCACCCCCAGTAATAGTGGCTCCACAGTCTTTAGCCAATATTAATTGAGCCACTCCAGCTATCTTATGATTAGTATTCACAGGGTATAAATTTACTATCTTATTACTTTAAATATATTGGTCATTTTATATTTAACATATATTTGTTATAGACAGCATATAATTAGGTCTTGTCTTCTTTTGGATTAACTGAGTCTTTTTTAATAGTCTATTTTATCCCTTCTATTGGCTTATGAACGGTACCTGTTTGGTTTTTGTTGTTATTTGTTCCTTTTTTTTTAATTCTTTGCTCTACAGTTTGCAGTATGCATCTAAGTTATTACACTATCTTCAAATAATATAGTATTTCACATATAATGTACGACTCTTCTAACAGTGTATTTGTCCTTTAAACTACTGGTTGTTCTTGTGTGCTGCTCATCCTTAACTTTCAGCTCCTATTTAAGACCACAAAAAAACCAACAACAACTGAGTAGCTGGTATGGGTTTCTTTTCCTTTTGTGAAGGTTGGTCTGTTTTCTAGCTAGGATATTCATCTGGTGTTGAATTTCTGACAGAAAGTCTGATGTGGAGCACAGTGAAGGCAATGACAGGAGGAGGACAGAAAGAATTAAAAATATGATATTCAAGGAGATAAACGGCAGAGAATTTTCCAGAATTATATAAAGATAAAAATCCTGTGATCCAGGAAGCTTAATGAATTTCTAGTAGCATAAAAACAAATTCGCACCTAAAAAAAACTCTGAAAAATGTACACCAACAGTTAACATATTACAAGAAATATATCTGTATACATATATATAAAATTCATTTTTATAAAAGTTTGTTTAAAAATTTTTTTAAAGACTAGGAAAAGAAATGTGAGAATAAGACAGAGAAAATAAGAGGAAATGTGATCCAAAAAGTTATACGATAGACTAACTGAAAAAGAAAAACAAGGTGAAGAAGGAAAACTCTTTGGAAAAGGTGATTTAAAATCAAAAGAGAAAAAAAAACATGGTGGTAAAATTATCTTAAAGGGCCAACCAACATTTACACTATTTCCATGTATGTCTACCAAAATGTCTACAGACACCCTATAATTATCTTAGGAGAGTATCTCAAAAAATGCAATACTATGTTAGCCATAACTCTAAGGAAGATACAAAGGACCTCAAATGGGAAATCAGAAGCAACAAAGCTGCTAATACACTCCCATCACAGTCATATATCATCCTTTGATGCTCTGAGGGGCTACTATAACTTCTAATAGGAAGCTCTAGACCACAAAACTTAGGAGGAACTATTTTCTGAATAAATTATCAAAAATTAGTATTAAAAGGCCTATTTTCAGCACCAATAAATCTCTGTGTATGGGAAGCTACCTAAGGTGCTAAGATGACAAATGTGAAAATTTTTAAACATGGTTATTTTTCCAAAAATACTATAATACACAATGTTCCAGTAACCACGTCAGAGCCTACATATTAAAGAGCCACCAAGAATAGTTTTTTTTTCTTGGTGAGGAACATTGGCCTTGAGCTAACATCTGTTGCCAATCTTCCTCTTTTTGCTTAAAGAAGACTGTCACTGAGCTAACATCTGTGCCAAGCTTCCTCTATTTTATGTGGGATGATGCCACAGCATAGCTTAACAAGCGGTGTATAGGTCTGCGCCCTGGATCCAAACCCACAAACCCCTGTCTGCCAAAGCAGAGCACGTGCACCTAACCACTATGCAAGCAGGCCAGCCCAAAGAATGCTTTTTAAAGAGAATCACACCATCCTTGCATGATTTAGAAAAGCTCAATGACTGGTAGAATAATGTACTTAGAATCGAGGCAGTGTTAAGACAAATTAAAAACATTAATACTGTATTAACCAAAAAGTGTACTGCAAAAAATTATATGTAGATGTTCATTAAGTATCTGCCTAGGAAGAAACTACTTCAGACACAAGGAAATTTTACAATAAATATGTGTTAACATGTACATGACCCATAGTTTATCTGCCCACATAACTATATGCTATTTAGACTACATACCCAACACACATGCATAAACCACTCAATTCTAGCCAAAAGAATGCTACTGCCTGGTCACATGCTAGGATTGGTCTTTTTACATGATAGGTAATTATATCCTCTTATAAAGAGATGTAAAACCTCTTATAACACCCAAGGATCAACTGGTAAACTTTGGGGATTTGTCAAGTTCCTTTAAAGATTTACAGATTACAGGGAAATAATCTTGCTAAATAACACAAAGTTCTTGCTGAGTAAGCAACAATTTCCTCAAGTAAAACAGTATCTGAGAAATACACAGAGTATCAAAGTGAGTAATGTATAGATGGATCTCTACTACTTTGTGGCACAATATTTGAGGAAATAACCCTCTTCTTTGAAAATAAATTAATTGGACTTCATTTAAATTGAGATTATGAAAAGATAAGCCATGGACAGAAAAATAGTATTTTGCAAATCATATAGCCAACAAAAGATCTGAATCCAGAATACGTAATTGGCAAAAGACATGAATAGACATATCACCGAAGAGGATACAGGGATTTCAAACAGCACATGAAAGACGTTCAACATCATTAGCTATTAGGAACTGTGAAAGGACTGGTACTACAGAAAACCATGAGATAAAAACGTAATCTTTAAAAACTGAAAGGTAATAACTAAGAAAGACTGCAAGAGGAGAAAGGAAAAGAACATCCAGAAAAGGTTGATCATAGAGGGGATTTTGCAGAGGACAGACAGTAACTTTTTCAGAGGGGCCAGTCAAAAGGATTCAGGAGTTGGGGTGAGTAGTCGGGGAATTAATAGAGAGATCTGAAAAGTCTGACAAGCAAATGCTATAGAGAGGGGAGTGTAGAGATGAGAGACAACCTTCGGGTTTCTTATGGTGATTGAGATAAACAAGAATAAAGAACATAAGGAATTTACTCATGGTCTCAAAACAGTGATGGCAATACTTAAAATATAGCACGAGATGAGGAGAGGGAGATGGTGATGAAGAAGACATCAAGAATTCTGGAGCCACCTCCTCCCTCCTGCCAGTGGTAGAGCAGAGGTCATGAGGCTCCCTCCTGACATCTGCTTATTTTAGCCACTTTATCAGTGAAAATTTCAAAAGAAAAAATTATAGTTTACTTCATTTGTCCTCATGACAGTTAAAGAACAATATTAGAGAGGAGGCAGAGCAAAATGGTGGGTGAGCTGACCCGGGACTCTCTCCCCTCCAAAGTACAACAAAGGACTGAAAAAAAACCCTGAATTTCAGCTAATGAACCTAATCCCAGGACTCACAGACCTACAGTATCAAAAGACAGAAGACGGAGCCCCTGCTGCCTGCCTCACAGGAGCTGGAGCGGGGTAGGAGAGAGCATCACTCCATCCCCTAGAAGCCGGGATCACCATGCCAGTCGGGAGGGAGCGGGGGAGGGGCCACGCGACCAGGGGATCGTCTAGGACTCCAGCTACCAGCACGATGGAAACCCGCTGACGGGGGAAAGCTTCCAAGCATGGGGACCCCATGAACGCAGGGCCCCGGGAGACCAGACAACAGAACTGATCAAATCCAGATGGTGCATCAGAGAAACTGCCCCCACCCCCACCCCCACCCCCACCCCCGCAAAGCACACTGGGCGCCGCCATCTTGCCCAAGGTGGAGAGCCCAGAACCCACAGCACTCGACCCCCGTCTAGTGGCAAGAGGCTGTAACTGCAACCGAATTCTACCACCATGAGAAAAAGCCGCTCCTCTACCATCCAGCAATTTATAAAAGCCCCAGACCAGAAAACAATAAAAACATAGAATTAAGTCCTGAGGACTTGGAATTAGGTAAACTAAATGAAAATAAGTTCAGAGTAGCTATAATCAAAAAACTCAATGAGGTAGAAAGATAGAGAAACAAGCCAAGTTCTGCAGTTACTTCACAAAAGAGATTGAAATTATAAAGAAGAATCAAGCAGAATTACTAGAGATGAAAAACACAATGGACCAGATAAAACAGAATACGGATTCCCTGAATGCCCAGGTAAACTCCATAGAAGAGCAAATTAGCATAATCGAAGACAGACAGGCTGAATGGCTCCAGACAGAGGAAGAAAGAGAACTAAGGATTAAAAGCAATGAGGAAAGTATTAGAGAGATAGCAGATTCAATGAGGAGAAATAATATAAGGATCATAGGAATTCCCAAGAACACAGAAAAGGAAAATGGAGCAGAAAGTGCGATTAATGAAATTATAGAAGAGAACTTCCCAAATCTAGGGATTAAGGGAGAAATGTGTGTAGAAAAAGCATTCAGATCTCCTAGATTTGTCAATGTAAAAAGACCTACTGCAAGGCATATAGCAGTACAAATGGCAAAAATGAATGACAAAGCAAGAATACTCAGGGCTGCACGACAAAAGAGAATTAACTACAAAGGAGCTCCTATTAGAATTTGAGCGGATTTCTCTGCAGAAATCTTACAAGCTAGGAGAGAATGGAGTGACATATTCAAAGCATTAAAAGATAAAAATCTTCAGCCAAGAATGCTCTATCCAGCAAGAATATCCTTCAGATATGAGGGAGAAATTAAATCTTTTCCAGACAAACAAAAGTTAAGGGAATTTGTAACCAAAAGTCCTCCACTACAAGAAATCCTCAAGAAGGCTCTCACACCTGAAAAAAGAAAAAAGGGAGAAAGGGGTCACAAACTACAGAGTAGGGAGACAGATAAATAGAACCAGAATAGGATAGCAAATATTCAACTACAGCATTAGGATAAAGGTAAGGAAACTACCAAAGCAAAGACAATCTTATCACTCTAACTACAAACTCATAACACAAGTTGGAACAAGAAGTGAAAATAATAATTTAGGAGGGGAAGAGCAAAGGGACTAAATTAGTCTAGGCCAAGTAAGTAAGAGACCACCAGAGAAGAGACTATATTATACACGAGATTCTAAATACAAACTTCAGGGTAGACACTAATCTAAACAACAGAACAGAGACACAAAACATAAATAAGCAAAAATCTAAGAAACCCAGCATAAGAAATTGCAGTATCAAATGGGTAAGATAAAGCACACAGGAAGAGAAAAGCAGGAAAGCCAGGTAATGAGCAACAGATTGACAGCTTCAAGCCCACACGGATCAATAATCACTCTCAATGTAAATGGATTGAACTCTCCAATAAAAAGACACAGAGTTGCAAAATGGATTAAAGAACAAGATCCAACAATTTGCTGCCTCCAGGAAACACACCTCAGCCCCAAGGACAAACACAAGCTCAGAGTGAAGGGGTGGAGGACAATACTTCAAGCTAATAGCAAGGGAAAAAAAGCAGGTGTTGCAATTCTTATATCAGACAAAGTGGATTTCAAAATAAGACAGGTAAAGAGAGAGACACAGGGACAATATATAATGATCAAAGGGACACTTCATCAAGAAGAAATAACGCTTATAAATATCTATGCACCCAACATAGCAGCACCAAGGTTCATAAAGCAACTATTAACAGACCTAAAGGAAGATGTTAAAAACAACACAATAATAGTAGGGGACCTCAACACCCCACTCACATCAATGGACAGATCATCCAGACAGAAAATCAACAAAATAGTGGAGCTAAACGAAAAACTAAAACAATTGGACTTAATAGACATATATAGATCACTTCATCCTAAAAAAGCAGAATACACATTCTTCGCAAGTGCACATGGAACATTCTCAAGGATAGACCATATGTTGGGAAACAAGGCAAGCCTCTACAAATTTTAAAAAATTGAAATAATAACAAGCATCTTCTCCGATCATAATGCTATAAGGCTAGAAATTAATTACAAGAAAAAAGCTGAGAAAGGCACAAAAATGTGGAGACTAAACAACACACTACTGAACAAGCAATGGATCATTGAAGAAATTAAAGAAGTCAAAAAGTACCTGGAAACTAATGAAAATGATAACATGCCATACCAACTCATATGGGATACAGCAAAAGCTGTATTAAGAGGAAAATTCATCGCAATACAGGCTCATCTTAACAAACAAGAAAAATCCCAAATAAGCAATCTTAAACTACACCTAACTGAACTGGAGAAAGAAGAACAAATAAAGCCCAAAGTCAGCAGAAGGAGAGAAATAATAAAAATCAGAGCAGAAATAAATACTATTGAAACGAAAAAGGCAGTAGAAAGGATCAATGAAACAAAGAGCTGGTTCTTTGAGAAGATAAATAAAATTGACAAACCCCTAGCCAGACTTGCAAAGAAAAAAGGGAGAAAGCTCAAATAAACAAAATCGAAATGAAAGAGGAGAAATAACAAGAGACTCTGCAGAACTACAACGGATTATAAGAGAATACTACGAAAAACTCTATGCTAACAGAATGGATAACCTAGAGGAAATGGATAAATTCTTGGACTCCTACAATCTCCCAAAGCTCACTCAAGAAGAAGCAGACAATTTGAACAGAGCAATCACAAGGAAAGAGATTGAAACAGCAATCAAAAACATCCCAAAGAATAAAACCCCAGGACCAGATGGCTTCCCCGGGCAATTCTACCAAACTTTCAGAGAGGATTTAATACCTATCCTTTTCAAGCTATTCCAAAAAATTAGGGAGGATGGAACACTTCCTAATACATTCTACGAGGCCAACATCACGCTGATAGCAAAGCCTGACAAGGACACCAGGAAAAAAGAGAACTACAGGCCAATATCACTGATGAACATAGATGCAAAAATTCTAAACAAAATTTTGGCCACCAGAATTCAGCAATTCATCAAAAGGATCATACATCATGATCAAGTGGGATTCATAACAGGGACACAGGGATGGTTCAACATCCACAAATCAATCAACGTGATACACTACATCAACAAACTGAGGAATAAAAACCACATGATCATCTCAATAGATGCAGAGAAAGCATTTGACAAGATCCAACAGCCATTTATGATAAAAACTCTTAACAAAATGGGCATAGAAGAGAACTACCTCAACATAATAAAGGCTATATATGACAATCCCACAGCCAACATCATACTCAATGGGCAAAAACTGAGTGCCATCCCCCTGAAAACAGGTAGGAGACAAGGATGCCCTCTATCACCACTCTTATTTAACATAGTACTGGAGGCCCTGGCCAGAGCAATCAGGCAAGAAAAAGGAATAAAAGGAATCCAAACAGGGAGGGAAGAAGTGAAACTCTTGCTGTTTGCAGGCGACATGATCTTATGTATAGAAAACCCCAAAGAATCCATTGGAAAACTCTTAGAAGCAATCGACAACAACAGCGAAGTTGCAGGGTATAAAATCAATTTGCATAAATCAGTAGCATTTCTATATTCTAATAACGAACTAACAAAAAAAGAACTCAAGAAACAATACCAGTCACAATCACAACAAAAAGAATAAAATACCTTGGGGTAAATTTAACTAAGGAAGTGAAGGACCTATATAATGAAAATTACAAGGCCTTTCTGAGAGAATTGGATGACGACATAAGGAAATGGAAAGACATTCCATGCACATGGATTGGAAGAATAAACATAGTTAAAATGTCCATTCTACCTAAAGCAATCTACAGATTCAACACTATCCCAATCAGAATCCCAATGACATTCTTTACAAAATTAGAACAAAGAATCCTAAAATTCATATGGGGCAACAAAAGACCCCGAATTTCTAAAGCAATCCTGAGAAAAAAGAACAAAATGGGAGGCATCACAATCCCTGACTTCAAAACATACTACAAAGCTACAGTAATCAAAACAGCATGGTACTGGTACAAAAACAGGTGCACAGATCAATGGAACAGAACTGAAAGCCCAGAAATAAAACCACACATCTATGGACAGCTCATCTTCAACAAAGGAGCTGAGGGCATATAATGGAGAAAAGAAAGTCTTTTCAACAAATGGTGCTGGGAAAACTGGAAAGCCATATGTAAAAGAATGAAAATTGACCATTCTTTTTCACCATTCACCAAAATAGACTCAAAATGGATCAAAGACCTAAAGGTAAGACCTGAAACCATAAGGCTTCTGGAAGAAAACGTAGGCAGTACACTCTTTGACATCAGTATTAAAAGGACCTTTTCAGACACCATGACTTCTCAGAGAAGGGAAACAACAGAAAGAATAAACAAATGGGACTTCATCAGACTAAAGAGCTTCTTCAAGGCAAATGAAAACAGGATTGAAACAAAAAAACAACCCACTAACTGGGAAAAAATATTTCCAAGTCATATATCTGACGAAGGTTTAATATCCATAATATATAAAGAACTCTCACAACTCAACAACAAAAAATCAAACAACCCAATCAAAAAATGGGCTGGAGACATGAACAGACATTTCTCCAAAGAAGATATACGGATGGCCAATAGGCACATGAAAAGATGCTCATCATCGCTGATCATCAGGGAAATGCAAATCAAAACTACACTAAGATATCACCTTACACCCATTAGAATGACAAAAATATCTAAATCTAATAGTAACAAATGTTGGAGAGGTTGTGGAGAGAATGGAACCCTCATCCACTGCTGGTGGGAATGCAAACTGGTGCAGCCACTATGGAAAACAGTATGGAGATTCCTCAAAAAATTAAAAATAGAACTACCATATGATCCAGCCATCCCACTACTGGGTATCTATCCAAAGAGCTTGAAGGCAGCAATTACAAAAGTCCCATGCACCCCAATGTTCATTGCAGCATTATTTACAATAGCCAAGACATGGAAGCAACCTAAGTGCCCATCAACAGATGAATGGATAAAGAAGTTGTGGTACATATATACAATGGAATACTACTCAGCTGCAAAACAGAACAAAATCATCCCATTTGCAACAACATGGATGGACCTTGAGGGAATTATGTTAAGTGAAATAAGCCAGACAGAGAAGGATAATCTCTGTATGACTCCACTCATATGAGGAATTTAAAAATGTGGACTAAGAGAACAGATTAGTGGCTACCAGGGGAAAGGTGGGGTGGGGGGATAGGCACAAAGGGTGAAGTGGTGCACCTACAGCACGAATGACAAACATTAATGCACAACTGAAATCACACAAGATTGCAACCTATCATTAACTCAGTAAAAAAAAAAAAAAATTCTAAACTTAAGGAGCCCACTGGTAGGACTCTGAAAAAAAAAAAAAAGAACGATATTAATCACATTTGAAAACCTACAAAACTATGGTATACAAGGTCAGATGATTAACTTAAGATCATCCTATAGTGATCCTTTCAATAATATGAGTAAAAATACCAAGAGCACATGTTAGCTCATTGTTCTAGTTAGAGAAAAAACAATATATATATATATATATATGCAGTACTTTAAAAATGTAGAACTAGGGCTGGCCTGGTGGCGTAGTGGTTAAGTTAGTGCACTCTGCTTTGGCGGCCTGCACAAGTTCAGATCCCCAGCATGGACCCAGCACCACTAGTCAAGCCATGCTGTGGTGGCATCCCACATAAAATAGAGGAAGATTGGCACAGATGTTAGCTTAGGAAGAATCTTCCTCACCCAAAAAAAGAAAAATAGAGAACTGATTTAATGCTGTTAAATTTAAAAGGTTAACAAATTAAAGAGTACTTCTTTATACAAAAAAAGTCTCTCAAGGCAAAATACAGAGAAAAATACCCCTCCCTTTTATTTCTTCACTCTAAAGTTCTAATTCTCATTTCTGATTTCCATTTTTGACCCAATAAAGACTGCCATATTCAGTTTCTCTTGCTTGCATCTTCCTCCTCCCTCCACAGAGCACTGAGTACAAAGAATCAGACCATTAATAATCCTTGGTTCATTTCTCTTGAATAGTGAATGCTGGGACCTCCTCTTTACACTTTAATAACATAATAAACACCTGTGAACCCATCACCCAAGATGAGAAGTAAAACGTTACCAATAATTTCCATTTACTTACATTACATAGATTCATACATCCTAAACCCTGTTACCCACCTACTACCAGGTAGCCACTCTCCTAAATTTTGTGCTTCTCACTCCTTTGCAGACACACACACACACACACACACACACACACACACACAAAGAGTTATATTTTTGTTTTTCACATCTAAAATTAAAGTTTTGATTAGTTCATGTGTGTGGTTGTTGCTGTTAACTATAAAGCTATATAAATTCATCTGGCCTCAAATTAAATTCTTTCCATGTTCCACAAGTGAAAATAATGGAAATTCTAAAATATTCCCAAAGTAAACCCATATATACATATAAACTGCAAGGCACAGTAACAGCAACAAGAGGGAAAATTCCAATGAAAACCAGGTGAAAGAGTAGGTGCCAAGAAGACACTTCAAATGATAACAACTGAGGCCCAATCCTCTTGTTCCTAAGACTAAAAGCATCACAGACAGCGAAGAAAAGAAGAGCCATTCTCTGAAAGGCAAGAATCATAGCAGTCCCTTGATGATAGTAAGAGGGGAGGGAAAGTCTGAGCCTCCTTCACCTATTCATGAGATCAAAAGAAACGAAGGAATCCCTTGGTGTCTTTTATCATTTTCTTTTGCTACTACATCTAGCCCCAGAGAGAAGAAAGGACAGTTAAAGCTATAATACCTCTAAAATTCCTCTATAATGCTTGCACCTTTTAAAGAATCTGAGATTCAAACTTCCCCAAAGACATTAAATTTTAAACTACCCTACAAACAAAATCCAATCACAATTTATTTCTTTTCTTTATCTAAAAAAATCATACAGAACTTTTACCATGTACCAGGTGCTGTTCTAAGTAATCTTAAGGAAAATTATCCAAAACTTGGAATTAAAGCAAAATGCTAAACTTCCATATCCAGCCACAATGGAGTAACAGGGATTAGATTTGCCCTCTTGATGGAAAACTTAAGAAACAGATAAAATGTATGAAGAGATAGTTTCCAGACACTGAAAAACAAGCAGCACAGGAAATGATCCTTGAGACAAGGGAAACAAGTGATGTGAGCCCTAAAAAGGCCCCAACATACTACTCATTTATTTAAGTATTGCTGGTGGCTCCCTTTACACTATGATGGCAGAGATGAATAGCTGTGACAGATACTATAGGGCCCACAAGCCTAAAGTATTTTCTATCTGGCCCTTTAAAAGAATGTTTGCGGAAAAACAAAAAGAAAAGAAAAGAAAATGTTTGCGGGCCATCCGCATGGCCGAGTGGTTAAGTTTGGCACTCCACTTTGGTGGCTCAGGGTTTCGCCAGTTCGGATCCTGGGCATGGACCCAGTACACCTCGTCAAGCCATGCTGAGGTGGCGTCCCAAATAGCAGAAACAGCCAGACCTACAACTATGTACTTGGAGGCTTTGGGGAGAAGAAGACTGGCAACAGATGTTAGCTCAGGTGCCAATCTTAAAAAAAAAGAAAGAAAGAAAACTCTTGGGGAAAAAAAGTATTTGAATAAATAACAACCAAAATTTTTCATAAATCCACTATTTTTGAGAAACCACCATATCATTTTCCACATCAGCTACACTATTTTATATTCCCACCAGTGAAGTACATGGGTTCCAATTTTTCCACATCCTCACCAACACTAGTTATTTTCTGTCTTTTTGATAATAGCCATCCTAACAGGTGAGAAGTGGTATCTCCTTGTGGCTTTGATTTACGTTTCCCCAATGACGATGTTGAGCATCCGTTCATGTGCTTATGAGCCAACTGTATATCTTCTTTGGAGAAATGTCTATTCAAGTCTTTTGCCCATTTTTAAGTCACGCTGTTTATGTTTTTTTGCTGTTGAGTGTTTTGAGGTTTTTATACAATATGTGAAATGGTATCATATTAATTGAAAGCAGGCTGTGATGAGTTAAGTATATACATAAAAATCATAAAGAATCACTAGAAACAAAAACAAAGAGATATAGTTAATAGACACAATAAAGGAGATAAGGCAGAATCATAAATATACTCAGTCCAAAAGAAAGCAGAAAAAGTAGGGAAAGGCAACAATGAACACATAGGAAAAATAGAAAACAGTAAAATGCTAAATTTAAATCAATTCTCATTAACACACACATTGAATGTAAATTCTCTAAAGACACAATTAAAAGACAGAGTGAAATACTGGATAAAAAAGCAAGACCTACCACCTACAAGAAATGTATTTTACATAAAAAGAAAATCAAAGGTTAAAAATAAAAAGATCACCAAAGATATATGATGCCAGCACTAGTAAAAGAAAGCAAGAGTGTCTATACTAATAGAAAAAGTAGGTTTCAGAGCAAGGAATCTTAAATTTCCTTTCCAGGGATTTTATTAACAGCAAATGGATCAATTCATGAAGAAGACATTACCATCCTAAATGTTTTTTGCTCCCAACGACAGGGTGGCAAAATACATAAAGGAAAAACTGATAAAATTACACGAAGAATACACAAATGATTATCGGGGAAGATTTCAACAACCTTGTCTCTGTAACTGATAGAATAAGCAAAAAGACAGCCCATAGGATACACAAGAAAGGAACAAGATAGACCACTTTCTGGGCCATAAAACAAATTTCAAAACATTTAACAGGACTGGAATCATATAAACTAAGTCTTCTGATGACAATGGGATTAAATTAATAACAGACAGATATCAGGAAAATCTCTCAAAATTTAGAAACAAAACAACATCTTTTTAAATAACACATAGGTCAAGAACAAAAATCACAAGGTATCCAGAAAATGCGATGAACTAAATGAAAAAAGAAACACAAAAATCACAAACTATAACAGAAAAAAAACTCAGCAAATTGGAAACTAAAAATTAATTAAAAAGTAAAAACTTTTGAAAATTAAAAACATTTGCTCTTAAAAAAGCCTAAACGTACTCTCCGTGGAAGGACGTTGATAATAGGAGAGGGTGTGCACGCGTGACGGCGGGAAAGTATTAGGGAAATCTCTGTGCTTACTGTTCAATTTTGCTGAACCTAAAGCTGTTCTAAAAATTCAAGTCTATTTTTTAAAAAAAAAGTCATTACGGCAAGTCACAAGAAGGGACAAATTTTTGTACATACTTTACATATATCTAACAATGGACTTGTATCTAGAATATATACAGAACTCTTACAACTCAATAATAAAGCAATGCTATTAGAAACGGGCAGTAGACTTCAATTGTTTATAAAAACAATAAATGACAAGCACAAGAAAAGATGATCAATATCATTAGTCAACAGGGAAATTGGAACATTGCTGGTGGGAATGCAAAACGGTACAGCCACTTTGGAAAACAGTTTGATAATTTCTTATAAAGTTAAATCTACACTTATTATATGGCCCAGTAATCTCACTCCTAAATACTGACCCAAGAGAAATGAAAACATATCCATAAGCAACTATTCAGAGCAGCTTTATACTTTATAAGTATATAAAGTATTTATAAGTATAAGCTTTATAAGAGACAAAACTGGAAACAATCCAAATGTCCATTCGTTGATGAAAGGAAAAACAAATTATAGTATATCCAGACAATGGAATACTACTCAGAAATAAAAAAAAGGAATGAACAACTGAAACACACAACAAAATAGATGATTCTCAAAAGCATTATGTGAAGCGAAAAAAGCCAAGTGCATATAAATGTTATGTATTCCATTTTTTCAAATTGTAGAAAGGCAGAAACAATAGTGACATAAATCATATTAGTGGTTGCTGGTGTTCCAGGTGTGGGAAGGTAAGGACACGAGAGAACTTTTATTTTAAACAACTTGATTAAAACACAATTCACATAAATACATTTCACCAATTTAATGTGTACAATTCAATGGTTTCTAGTATATTTACAGAGTTGTGCAACTATTACCACAATTTGATGTCAGAGTATTTTCATCACCCTGAAAAAGAAATTCTGTATACATTAGAAGTCATTCTCCAACTCTGATAGTCTCCCAACTCTAGGCAACCACTAATGAGCTTTCTGTCTCTATGGATTTGCCTATTCTGGATATTTCATATAAATGGAATCAACACTTTGTGGTCATTTGCAGCTGGTTTCTTTTACTTGGCATAATGTTTTCAAGGTTCATCATGTCACAGCATTTATCAGAACTTTATATTTTTTGTAGGCAAATAATATTCCATTGTATGGTTATACCACGTTTTCTTCACCAGCTGATGGACATCTAGGTTGTTTCCACATTTTGGCTATTATAAATAATGCTGCTAAAAATATTCACGTACAAATTTTTGTGTAGATGTCATGTTTTCGTTTTTATTGGTTCCACCCCTAGGAGCAGAATTGCTGGGTCACATGGTAACTCCATATTTAACATTTGAAGGAATTGCCAAGCTGTTCTCCAGTGGCTGTACTATCTTATCTTACATTCTCATAAGCCATGTATGAGAGTTCCAACTAGTTCACATCCTTACCAACACTTGCTATCATATTTCTTTTGTATATAGCCATTTTAGTGGGTGTGAAGTGGACAAGGGGACTTTTTACAGTGACAGAAATGCTTCATATTTTGGTTGTGGCAGTAGTTACTGTCTCCACCTATCAAAATTCATCAAATCATACACTTAAAATTGATGTTTCATTGTGTGCAAATTATTTCTCAATAAAGTGAATTTTTTTAAAAGCTTACTTTAAAATAATTATTACTTAGAAAATTTTTAAGTTTTTATTTTCACAGCCAGGAATGTGTTACGATACATGAATACAGACTTCCAAGACCATAACTTGTCCAATTCACTAACACACCTACATTCTCCTTTACAGTTCTACAGTAAAAAGCATTTATGCTGTACTGATAATAATCAGCATCTCCATTACAAGTCTGTTTATTTGGGTCAGAATCATTAAGCTCACATGTAATTTAGTTGTTTCATGTTACACCTTTGTTTTTATCTGATTCGAGATATCTGTCACTAACCCTTTTGATGTACTTTTAATAGTCTATACCAAGCCCTATAAAAGGGAACCAATATTTCTTTTTAAAGAGTTGATTTAATTTAGGGTGAACGTAACTTGAATAGACTACAGCTGTCTTTGTGACATACTTTATTCTGACAGCTTAAAATTTAAAATGTAGATATGTAGAATAATGGCTTTCCTCTATATTGGTCTCCATATTGACTATTTTCATTGCCCTTCACCCTTAGACTAAAAAACCAAGAACTCCAAATATAACGAGGACACTAAGACAACTGAAGATATTTTAGACCTTCACAATGGAAGAAAATGTAGAGAAACAGAGCTACTTTTTACATATTTCAATGAATATACAACTGTTTGATTTCTGCAGTGAGAGACACAGCCTAGAAACACCTGGATTTGGTAAAAGCGTCTCCCTATAATAATGGAAAATTCATATACTCGGAGACAGTGAGGCCTAAATTATAAAGAGGTAAGTTTAGAGTTCAAATTCCAGCTACCCCACTTATCAACTATGTGTCTTTATGCCAGTCACTCCACCTCTCCGAGATTTAAGGCTCCTTGACTGTAAAATAGGGTAATGGTACTCACCTAGCAGAATAATGGTAAAGTGGTGGTAATGTATATAATCAACCTAGAATTTCATGTGAACAATATCAAGCATTATTAGTCACTTGATTTATAAACTTACTTCCCCTCTTTTCTGTTCAGCATACTTCCCTCTCACTCTGGCTCTCAGAGGAAAAGCTCTAATTACAGAGTTCATATAGGTATAAACTGAGAATACTTAGACCAGTTTCTAAAATTCAACATCACGGCATCACAAAAACTAAAAAACTAAAAAAGCAGCACTTCTAAAACCGACATTTCCCTTAGAAACACTGCTTCTTTGACCAAAAACATTAAAGAAATCTAAGATGAACAGAACATAAGTTCCCCAGTTATCATTTACCTAAATCACAGGCAAGCAAAATTTCGTAAAAACCAAAATGATCCCAAGTAGCAAAGGCCCCAATGATAAAGACTAGGTATTATGAAAAAAATGTACAAGGCAAACTGAGAAGTAATTAGAGCAGAAAACATTAGGGAAGCTCTAAATCTCATAGTTTGGCCATTTAAAATGTCAATAAGCCCGTTTCCTCTTTGCAAAATACTGGTGATGACTCTAAGCAAATGTCAGTTGGCCTACTTTTGGAAGGTTGCTAGTGTTTTGGCTGAACAGACCATGTGTGTGTGTGTGTGTAGGACTTACTTGTTTAACCAGTCATTAAAATTTTACGACAACAGCAAAATTATGGCAAACCCTTCTGGAGAAGTTAATAAGAATTTCTGAATTCTTACAGCTGAACAAATCAAACAGCTCTTCCTTGAACATGACAAAAACCATATTTAAGTTGTTAGAAAAAGATGAAATAGGTTGTTGTAACTTAAGAAAAATAGTGAAAACCTGATACCTAGACAGTGCACTCTCTTTGAAAATTTACTAAAAATAAGCAAATGAGAAAAAGTTTAACAACTCTAAAGTTGTTCTGCTCATGCTTGTTTTTAGAAAAATAATTTTAGCCATTCATATAAAAAAACAGCAACAATTAGCATTTTTGACTGCACAGATGGGCTGTTTACAATATTACAAGCTTCAGAAAATACTTGGCATTTACACTCCAGTAGGAAAAAAATGCGCTGGATCTTGGGGGGTTTTAAACCTTTATTATTTTGAGATGTGAATTTGTGAATTCCTTGCATAGCAGAACGAAAAATAATAGTACCTTTTCAGCAGTAAGTAATAATGTAATAATCTAGAAGAAATAAGCCAAGTTGGCTACTGGGTGCTTTGGATGAGTACCAGAAATTTGGCTCACCTGAGGAAACTGTATCTTCAAAAAGTTCATCTATCTATTCTCAGAATAAAGGCCCTCGCTTACAAGAATTTGTTCTAGAACATTCTTATACGTAGAAAGTTCAGGTACTCAGCACATTGGATTCCCAAGGATAACAAATAAGGTTGAATCTGCATTTCTAAGAAATCTAGTTCCGGTCCGAGGCCAAAATGATCGTCTTTCTCTATAAGCAGTGAGGAAACAGAATAAGCACAAGAGTAATATAATTCTTAAGAGAGTCAGAAGTTCCATTAGAGTAAAAAACAGCATTATCCATTTGGTCACTCATAAATGATAAAAAATACTTTATACAAAAGTAAAGTGCTAGCTTCTCTTTTGCAAAATATTGAATAAATTCATTTTGGGGCACCACTCGTATTCCACATATTATGCAAGGCACTGCAGAGAATGCAGTGATTAGCAAATCACTGTTCCTGTGACTCCAAAGAAACATACTACAATAGAGGAAAGACCATAATAAAGAGAAATTTCCAAAAAAATCTATGAAAATCAGAGGTTAGCATGGAACAATCAAGAAAATACAACAGATAAAACAAAAAAAAATTAAATTCAACGTTCAAGGAGAGTCATGATTTAAAATTAGACACGGTAGATTTGTAAAGATTTTCTTTGCATGAAACTAAAGACATATAACATAAAAAACTGATCAATTTTACCAAATAACAAGACAAATGGCAAACTATATTTGAAGTATATAGGACACATATCCATAATAATATACCAGTAATAATACTCTAGTAAAGAGCTCAACTCAAGAGCAAAGAGTACAAACAAGCATGCTATTAATTAGAGTAAATGGTAAAAATATGAAGATTTTACATTCTTCCTAACACTCAAAGACTCAAAAATTACAAGTAAGAGGATTTTCCTCCATTAGGAATGCAAAGACTGAAAAGATTCATAATAGCCAGTAGAGGACAGAATTGGAAAAAAGGGAATTCTCATATATAGATGTTGATATACTCTCTGAGAAGCAATTTTACAACATGTATCAAAATTTTACATGTACATATTCTTTGACCCACTCATTCCTCTTTTAGAAGTTATCCTAAGAAAAGAATTCCTTGTATATTTGTTTAAATGTACACATACAGAAGTATATAACAACATATCCTGTTATGGGGCGAAGTTAAAATTAATACAAATGTTCATACAATGGAATTATACATAATTTTTAACAATGCTGAAAGAAATTCATAGTTTGAAAAGGAAAGATGTCCACAATATAAACTGTTATAAAAAAAACCTACATACACACACCCATGAGCCAAAACATGTAACACATATAACAACTTGAATCAGACCCTGGACATAATAAGTTAATTTCATGCATCTCTGAGTAATTGAGGGAAAAACATCAGGAAATGTATACATTAAGCTGTTAATACATGCTCAGTATCCAGGGAAGGAAGAAAAGAAGGAAAGAAGTAACCTGGATTTAACTCTGATAACACAGGATTATGTGAATTTTCACTTTCTACATTTTAGTATTCCTTGAATTTTTATAATAAATATTTTAACTGGTTAGAATTATATGGTTTTTGTTTTAAGAAATTGAAAACATATTAAGGTGAAAATGTCCTCTAATCCCACTCCTTGGAAGTAACCAATATTAGCACAAAGTCTATAACTATACAAAATTTTTTGTTGTTGAGGAAGATTAACCCTGAGCTAACATCTGCTGCCGATCTTCCTCTTTTTTTTGCTGAGGAAGACTGGTCCTGATCTAACAACCATGCCCATCCTCCCTCTACTTTATATATGCAATGCCTGTCACAGCATGGCTTGACAAGTGGTGCATAGGTCCACACTCAGGATCTGAACCAGCAAACCCCAGGCTGCCAAAGCAGAACATGCAAACTTAAGCCCTGCGCCACCGAGTGAGCCCTATAACCATACAAAATTTTTAACTTCTTATTAAAACATACATTTTGATATATTTTATTTCACAAGTAAGGTACTGAGATACTAAAAACCATGATGGTTACTGAGAGTAATGAATAAGAAGAATTTACATACTTTACTTGGAATTAAGTTCTAGAGAGACAGGTTTGAGAGATAATAATAGTTATTATCTGATATAAGAATACCAATTGATTGGTCATAGCTTCCTGAACATTGTACTGAAAAAATTTCTAAAGCAGGTGCAGGATCATTAAGAAAGTAATCAATTACTGATAGTGACCATGGAAAAGTAGGGAAGCACAAACTCTGCTGATATGAGTAAATGCCTATTAAATGCAGTGATGATGTTCTGTGGATAAGAGGACATCCAAATCCTTCAGTTTTTCACTTTGAGTCAGGGAACAGACTTTCCACAGAAACACCTGCAGAAAGGGAACTTGCTTTTCTTCTAGATCATTACTTTTAAAAGATTACACCATGCAGCAATATTCAACAAATATTTATTAACACCTTGTATTAAGTACTCTGTGAGGCACTAAAGATATGCAAACAGCAAAACTAGGAGGCAAGAAGCAACTAAGCAACTAAAATAAAAAATCAGTACATACTACTGACGTTGGATAAGGAGCAAGAAGGGTTAGAAGAACATGAGTATTCTAGAAGAGGAAATAACAAATGAAAAGGCCTGAATGAAAGGATGGATCATTTGAGGAAATGAAAGAAGTTTAGTACAACTACCACAAAGTGCAGAGGAAGGAGGAGACGGGCACGCTGGTTAAGCACGGCCAAAAATGATGCTGGAAAAATACAGTGAGGGGATCAGTTCACAAAAGATCTCATGAATTTAGAAGAGCTAAATTCAATCATTAATTCTAATAGTTTGTAGATTCTTTTGTATTCTCTATATACACAATCAACTTATCTATGAATAAACAATTTTACATCTTTCATTCTAATACTTACACCTTTTGTTTATTTTCCTTGCCTCACTGTAATGGCTAGGACCTGTATTCAACTGTAAAAAGAAGTTGTGATAGAAGCCATGCCAAACTCAGCAAGAAAGTATTTAATAGATCACTATTGAGTATGATCGGCTGCAGACTTTTTTATAGATAATCTTTATCATACTAAGGATGTTTCTTTCTATTCCTAATTTGCTGAAAGTTTTTTTTTTTAATCATAAATGATTACATGAATTTTGTCAAAGGTCTTTTTCCACTTCTACTGAGATGACATATGGGTTTTCTTCTTCATTCTATTAATATGGTGAATTACACTGACTGTTTATGAACCTTGTATTCCTGAAATGTCCCTTTCTTGGTCCTAATATATAATTCTTTTCATATATCACTGGGTCCCTCTATGTAAATTACACCAAGAAAGGGGGTGGGGGAGGGGGAGAGAGAGGGAGAGAAGAAGAGAGGGAGGTTTTTGGTATGATAACGTGAGATTAAAAAAAACACATGAGAGCAGAAAAGAACTATTCAATAGAAGAGTTAGTAATTCATATTGAGACAATCTCCTAAAAAGAACAGGAAAGAAATTCTTTTTTTAATTAATCATTCTAGGAGGTATAACCACCAAATAAGAGAAGGACCAGAAAGAGAAAACAAAGAAAACTTAGGAGAAGAAATCATCAAAAAAGTAATTTAAGAAATTTCCTCAAAACTACACTACTGGGGCTGGCCCCTCAGCCCAGTGGTTAAGTTCTCGCACTCCGTTTTGATGGCCCGGGGTTTCACTGGTTCGGATCCTGGGCGCGCGGACATGGCACCACTCATGAGGCCATGCTGAGGCGGTGTCCCACATAGCACAACTAGAATGTACAACTATGTACTGGGGTTAGGCTTTGGAGAGGAGGAAAAAAAAAAAAGATTGGCAACAGATGTTAGCTCAGGTGCCAATCTTTAAAAAAAAAAAAAACTATACTACTTGCATTTCCACACTAAAGGGGCCCAGGACAATATATGAACCAAGAAACAACACTGCAAAGTTTCAGAACACTGGGAACAAAGCCAACATTCTACTAGCTCCAGGAGAGAAAAACAAGCCACATACAAAAAAGATACCAAAATGGGTTCAGACTGTTCACCCATAACATTAGACCAATGCCTTCAAAATTCTAAAGTGACATTATTTACAAACAAGTATTTGTTCCCCAGCCAAATTATCTATCAAGACTAAGAAAGAATAAAGACATCTTCAGACAAACAAGATCTACCACACATCCTTTTTCAGGAAGCTACTAAAAAACTTATTCCCTCAAAATGAGCACACAAAACAAAATGGGCAGAAGAGAGGGATGAAGTATTCTATTTTCCACTACAAATTTTATGTGATTAGTTACATGAATTATTTTGATGAAAACAAATCTAAAAAAATTAGTCAACTACAATAAAAGAAACACGTAATTTTTACAAATCATAACAGAACATTTAGCCATGTGAAACTCTATTTTAAAACTACTATTATATTTTTAAAAGTAAGCATATTATAGTAGAAGGAGAAAGCTTTTTTTTAATTAGACAAAGTAAATTAAACATACTCAATTTCTACGAGCAGTATTAACTTTTATAGCTTTATAATCTCTCATGAAGTATTTCTGCTCAAAGTAAAAGTTGAGAAAATTTGAATGTTAATAATGGTCATAAACAAAAGAGCTTCATAAATGAAATGAACAGAGAAAACATCTGACTCTGTGAATTACATACAAAAGAAACAAAGACATAGCAGGGTCCTTCAGTAATAAAGTTCTTCTTGACTCCACCATCCAAAGAGAAGGCTGGAAACTCCAAAAACCTTCCAGAAAAGGATGTTCTACAATCTTCTTTGTCAAAAGATTTCACCACAACACAAATACAACAGAAAACGGAGCAAGAGAGAGTACAAAGGAGATACAGAGCTGAAATCTGTATATGCCATATAGCTCAAAAGTAAAGAGGACAATCTTCACATGACTGCAGAATATTGTTGCCTTATTACCTCCACACTTCCTATTTCAGTTAAGCAGATTTACCCACTAAATTAATCCCTAACCTTATTTAGGCATTTGGTAAGTGCATAATGCACGTGGTAGTAAGTTTTAATGAACAACATTCTCACAAATTTCGAGAATTAACTGCTAAAAAAAGTATTACAAGGAAGATTTCTCAACTTCTGGATAAAGTTTTAAAATATAACAGAATTAAAATATTTTAACATCCTCTTTTTAAAAATATTTTAAAGTATGCAAACAAGGTTAATATGATACTGTTTTTAGTGCACATGCAAAAATATTATTGAGTGAACACAGGCAAGTTAATGAGAAAACACAACGTTTAGAAAGCGCAGATCATTAAAGAGCCAGGAGTTACTTAAGCATCCAAATACTAAGTTTAATTTAAACATATATTTAATTTTTTTAATAAATATAAAATATACATAATATTTAAGTAAACAATAAGAAGTATGTGTTATTAAAGCAGTGACCCAAGGTCAAAAGGCTGAAACTGTACTTCTGACAGAGCTGGAAATGCAGACAGCAGACTCATTTACAATCGAGATAATGGTGAAAACCAAGCTCTCCAAGGCAGTAAGCAGAACGGAGAAGAAGAGCAAAGACACAGAACAACAGAGACCTGGGGAATACCCACAGAAGAAAGCTAAGCCAGAGACATAACAAAAGCAGCACAGTCAGCTAGGGAGGGATCTGGGGAGAGCGATGCCATGAAAACCAAGAGAGAAGAGGGCTTCAAGAAAGAGCCAGCTAAGTCAGAGGCTAAATCGAGATCAAAGAGGATGAAGATAAATCAAAACCACAGGAGAAAGTGAATGGTCATATTGAATTGGTTAAGATTACCTATTTCCATCTCAACAGAACGAAGAGTTTATCTTGCAGGGAGGAGGGGAAGGGGTATGGTCACTTGGAGAAAAACAGACTTTAGTTATCATTCTTGCTGTCTGTAGTCCAAGACCAATAAAAGAGAAACTCTTTCTGAATGATTTGTTTCTTCTTAAGAGCTACACTCACCAAACTGTGGAGCAGGCAAGATTCGAGCCGCTCGAATTGGGCCATGTCGAACAGAAAAGAGCTCCTGCGCTTCCCCACTGATCTGCAGGAGAGGACAGAAACAATTTCAGTAAATGAGAACGCAGGTCAGGACATTATTATATGAAAACAACATCTCCTAAATGTTAGCGTAATTTTTTGTCTGAAATGTAATGTATGTACATATGTACACACACACATATCTATGGTTGATCAAATACATTAAGTATATTCATATCTTAAATTATCATAACTATTTTTAGAAAATTACAAGAGGAAGTATTTGATATAAATAGGAAAATAAGTAGTCCATTCTTGAAGACTATAATTTTTATCTTTAATAAACTACTATAACTCTGCTCAGTTCCTGCATGATTGCCTTCCATTTTAGAGCAAAGCAATTAGGATTTTTTAAATTAGTATTCAATAGTTTTTCACGTAAGAAAAAAGTGAAATATTCTTAATATTCTGAAAAGCACAACTTAAATGCTGCAGTAACTTTCACAAATACGTTGTAAATGAGATAAAGCAAACACGTAGCAAAGAACACTAAAGTACAACGTGAATGACCTGGGTACCAGCTATGGTTCTGCAACTAACTAGCTGTTAACCACCTCAAATAAATTACTTAACCTCTATAAACCTATAATCTTTTTTTAAATGTATTTTGAATAAAAATTGTATATATTTAAGATGTACAACGTGATGATTTGATATACACATACTTAGTGAAATGTTTACTGCAGTTATCTCCTCAGAGTTACCTTTTTTGTGTGATGAGAGTCCCTGAAATCTATTCTCAACATTTTCCCAGTATTATTAACTACAGTCATTACGCCTGAACATTAGACTTAGTCATCCTACACAACTACAACTTTGTAGCCTTTGACCAACGTCTTCCCATTTCCCCCTCCTCCCCTAAGCGTATCCTCTTTTCCATTTATAAACTAACAAGGTAAATGTACTAAATAACCTTAAAAGATACTTTTAATTTCAACATTCTATGAATTAAAAAAGTAATATATAAGCATCTTGAAATCTCATTATTTTTATTACACATAGATGAAACACTGTGAATGTCCGTTCACTGAGTCATAGCAGACTTCTCAGATATAAAGAGTGCAATATTCTGTTAACCGAAAGGGCTATGCATGTGCCAAGTGTGAAAATGACTGCTTTTCAAAATTAGTAGTTCAAGAGAACAGTTTGCTGCTAAGTGAAGTACTGAGCAGGTTAAATTGGAATTACCTAAGAAAGGCTTTCCAGACTACTTTAAGTGGTGATGCAGTTCCTAACACATTTTCATAATTGTCAAAAGTTTGATGGAATATGTAATATCAGATAGGGAAAATGGCAAACATTATAAAACTAGTTCTAAATACCCAAGAACTTACAACAGATGTAATAATGATAAATATTCAATAGAGGAAACATACTGATGGGTTTTTTAAAACAGTCCTGCCAAACAAGCAGTTTAAAATATCAACAGTGTATACATTATAAAATAAAAGGCTTATAAATCTTCTAACATTAAACTATAAATCTGCAGAGCTGTCTTTTAGATTAACTACTTTTTTAGATCTTCAACTTCTCTTCTATCTGAATTTAAGAGCTGCAAACTATAAATATTTTTGTTTCTTATAAATGTCAAATCATGGTAATGCCTAAAGAGCCATCATATTCATTTTGCTTATAAAAATTATACAACTTATTTAGCGGCCGCAATGGCAACTCCCTCCATGCAGAAGATATGACGAATGCTGGGCTCTTCGCACTAACTGTGCAACAATAGCACCACCTATCACCAATTAAACACACAAAAGCAATAAACTCAGTATAGCAAACTATAAGAATTTATCTCTCTACAAATTCCTTTGTGAACACTAATTTTCTAAATGAAAACCATGGCTATTATATACTGCAGCTCTTAAGTCTATAGTTTATTATTATAGAACAGAATTTAAAATTTAGAAAAAGCCTTAAAAGGCCATTTTGTTAACCTTCCATCCAATGCACACATTCTCTGAAACCTAAAAATTATAAGCACACTTTCACTGAAAAGTATATCACTAATGTAATCCAATTATACTGCAGATACATTATTGGCTATCTCCATCAAAGCTGCCAAGTCATTCATTTTTTTAGAATAAATGGTTTGTGGGGCGATGGATAAATAATATTCTTCTTCAATAGGCACAATATTTCTATTAACAAGTAAATGAAAAATAAATTATAAAACAATACTGTAGAATTTGCATTGAAATTATAATTCAAAGTAATCAAAACCACTTCTCATTACAACAAATACAGGTTTACACCTATAACAAACCATAGTACTCTCACACAAAATCTACTGCCCTATACTCTTATTTCCATAAGTCTGCCATTTAGCTTTAGGTTCTATCACATAAAGCCTTAAATTAAAAAAAAAAAAAAAAGGTCTAATCACATTCAACTGAGCTGCTGTACTAAATTATACTAAATACTAAAGAATACAACAAACCTGTTTTGACATACTCACAATACGATAAACATTTGTTATCACTGGATTAACAAACAAGAGCTTACTTTGACATACAAAAACATTTTGAAATCTGAACACACCATGCTTTTCAGCAGTGACGGCTTTCAAAACAAACCTAAATGCTCTAGTCTTAGCTTCTACTCTAAATCCCTCTTTAAATATACAGCAACAGGTTAAGAAAAAAGATTAGGACTGATTACAAAACGCATCCCCACATTCATTACCCATCCTTCATTACCTCTAAGTTATGGTCCTAGAATCTTTGTTTAATTAAGAACATAAGGGAAGAGAGGGGGGAAGAAACATTCTGTCACTATTTATAGATATTTGTGAATATGTTAAAATCAAGGCTGTTAGAAGTGTAATTCTAAAGTATCCTAAGAGAGTCACAAATGACAAACTTCCCAGAGGAGAGAACTCTCCAAAGTATGTGCAAAGTCTACACTGAAATCCTGTTTCAGAACAGAGACCGGGCTAACAGAGTGTATACAGATAAGATGTGCACATTTTAGGAAGGACGCAGATAGGATGGATACGTCCTTCCAGGCTCTGCTTTAGCTGCCGCTTTCAATTGCCTCTAATAATTTTACACAATATGTTCACTGGTAATTTTGCACTGAAATAAATGAGTGTCAAAACTGATTACGTTTTTTTAAAGGCTTTCAAATTGATTTTTATGTTTCTTAAAAAGAGCTCATTGAAAATGGCAAACAGTCTCAGAGATGAGGATTTTATAGATCCTGACAAGAATTACCAGGAACTCTAAGTTCACTGGCAAACCAACAATAACAATAAATACGAGGGTAGAACTACGAGGAAGGAGTGTGCCAAGCAACGGTCCAACTTCCTGGCAACTGCGGGAAGTCAGGGAGAGGAGCAAACAGGGAGGAACCCTCTCCTCCGATCGCTCCTCCCGGGTCTCTGCCTTTGTTCTTCTGGCATTTTAATTTCTGATGACAGACTTTTGTTGTTTGGAGCATAAACCGGACGTACCAGTTTGGAGGCACAATAAGGAGAACAAAGAATGATTTGTTCACACTGTAAGAAAAAAATCTTTTCCAACCATAGAAAATAGCTTTCGCATGGTGAAAATATGCAAATTACATACCAAACCAAAAGAGGGGGGAGAGTACAAGTTTAGAATCTCGCAACTCAATCTAAGGCAAAAGGAAATTATAACAGCGGAGACAGTAAGACACACAGAGGAAAGGCTATAAAAGTTGTGTGAGAGCTTTCTAAGTGCTTTTAGAGAATTCTAAAAGCAAAAGAAGGTCATCTAACCCTCAGAATCAAACTTGTTTCTGAAATTCTGATGACTTTTCAAAGGTATCTGACTACAAAATAGAAAATTCAATCAAATACCAAGGACAATAATAATGCTCTACAATGGCACAGAATTAGGACACGAGTACATATTTACACCCCCAAATTCCCTTTTCAACACTGGTCAAATGGGGAATTGTAGTCTGCAACTGATTCTTTTCAGTAAACTGTATTGAAAGATAACAGACATAGAAATATTACATAAATCATAGATATACGTACAGCTTAATGAATTTTCAATGTTAATACCCTTGTTACCATCACAGACACCAAGAATCAGAACATTATGCACACTCAGAAGGTCTCTCGATGACCCTTCCCAGTCACAGTTGCAACTCAAGAATAACCATAACCACTATCCTAACTTACCTTATGTAATACCTTATGTAAGTTTTACCTGTTCAATTTTATGTGAACAGAATCACACAGTATGTACTCTTTGAGTGGCTTCTTTCACACATTACATGCTTACGAAGTTTATTCATGTTGCTGCATCTGACTGTAGTTTTTGTTTCAGGTTTTTTGTGTTTTTTTTTTTTTTTTGAGGATGACTGGCCCTGAGCTAACATCTTCTGCCAATCTTCCTGTTTTTGCTGAGGAAGACTGGCCCTGAGCTAACATCCGTGCCCGTCTTCCTCTGCTTCATATGTGGAACGCCTACCACAGCATGGCTTGCCAAGCGGTGCCACGTCCACACCCAGGATCTGAACCAGTGAACCCTGGGCTGCCAAAGCAGAACGTGAGAACTTAACGGCTGCACCACCAGGCCGGCCCTGACCATAGTTTTTTATTCCTGTTGCTATGTAGATGTCCATTGCATGAAAATACCACAATTTATCCATTCTACTATTGATGAAATTCTGGGTTGTTTCCAGTTTGGGGCTCTTAAGATGCCAAGAAAAATAGCGAAAAACTTTCAAATGGGAAAAAGATTACAGTGTGTTCTTTCAATGGATTACCAAGAGTGATCCAGTGGACCCTTTAGGGTTATTTGATTCTACTAGGATCTGCACCTTTGTCTTGACTGGGCTATTTTATAACACTGTAAGTTGTAGAAAACTGATAGTAATGCAAGTGACTCTTGTTCACAGAAATGCAAATCAATTTTGTCTAGTAGAAATACAACTGAATTTCACTCTGTAAAAAACATGATTCCAAGACGTACATTTTAGTCCCAATAGGATATTAACCAGGTTTACCCGTCTTAAGTTCATTTCAGCATTTCTAATTGCCTATATCTGTCCTTTAGATTCTCCTTTGAACTAGCTATAACAGCTTGCCAAATACCTCATTAATTAATGAGTTAAATAAAATCTGACACATTTCCATTTTATACTTGTATGAGTGTCATGATTTTACCATTTTTTAAATAATGTCATAAAGAACACTGCTATGAGTATTTTTGCACATGTTGCCGGTGAAATATACAGGTATTTCTTTGGGGTATATACCTACTGGTGGAATTGCTTCTATATCACGCATATGTGCCTATTTTGTAGATTTTAAGAAAATCGTTTTCTACAGTGATTGTACCAATTTACAACTCCACCAGCAACATCAGAGAGTTTTACCCGCTCCACATTCTTGCCAACAGTTTATGTCAGCCATGTTGGTGGGTGTTCAGTGGGATTCTCACTGTGCTTTTAATTTGCATTTTCTTCCTGAATGAGGAGGTTGATCAAACACCTTTTCACATGCTTATTGGAATTCAGTTATACTATTTCATGAATGACAAAGTCTCTTGCCACTGCAGTTGCCTCATTCCAAGAAATTATGGATTTAAATCTATTACACACAGTGAACGAAATGCATAAATCACTCTCCTCTGGAAAAGCAATGCTGCCTCAAAGTGAACTTATAAACAGTCTTTATTACAGTGGCCCACCATCAGGGCAAATGATGTAAGACTTTTGTCCTGAAGGACTCTTGATTTCCAGAGGTATGTATGATAAACAGGACAGAAGGTGAATGAGATTCAAGAACTCACTTCTGCAGCTCTGAAAAAAGTAGAGCTTTTTGTACCTAATCAAATTCATATCTTAATTCCAAATCCAGTAATGAGCAATGTTTCCTCTCAACTAAGGTACAATGGTTGGGTTATGGCAACATGATATCCACCCCTTAAAGTGGAAAAACACCGATTTGTAAAAATTCATACAAACATTCAAAGCAAATTGAGTCCCTGCTAAAGATAGCAAACAGACAAAAATTACTTTATATTTCCCCTATAACTCCAGCAGTTCAAACACAAAAGATAATGATTAGTAGTTCTTTTTCTTGATTACTACTTTAACAAGTTTTAATCTTTAAAACAAAAAAATTAAAAAGAGGTATTAGTTTATCTATGTTTCAAAATGGCTACAGCATATATAGCAGATCATTGCTAGGCTGAAAATATTCATTAAAAGACCAAGCCACCAGACATGAAGAACAATAGAAAAAGAATTCCTTGTGTTTATCTCAAGCACATCCTGACTTTCAGTCAAAAATCTCTTTCCTGTTAGAGCTCTCTGAACAAGCAACGGCCATGCTTCCACCTGGGAAGTCTGAGGGGGTAAAGGCAGCCAATGCGTGGGACCCTGGAAGGTTTTTTTTTCCCCAAAATCATGGCCTACAGCAACAATGCACAATATGCACAATATGCCAGATCATCAATTACAAATATCACACATCAACAACATCAATGCTTCCAACAGTTTATTTTAGTAGAAGATAAATTAGACTTGTGTTTATTAGCTGTATACAAATTTGCTAAATCTGAGTTTGGCTTTAAAATAAGGGTGATGACGTATCTAAGAAGGCAACTGTGATGATTCAATTGTGTATTTAAAATATGTAACACATAGTTGGCTCTCAAAAGATAGTTAAATCAAGAAGATGCTTGTTGAATGAATGAACTGATGAATAAATGACTCAGTCTACACCAGCCTCATTATTCAATCTTAATGGTATTTAGCATAATTTGCCTTTGGCCCACTGTTCTCAAAGCATGTTATTAATATTTAAAACCTGGAAATTTGTAGTGGCCTAGTGGTGAGTTCAGCATGCTCCACTTCAGTGCCCTAGGTTCGAGGGTTCGGACCCTGGGCATGGACCTACACCACTCATCAGTCATGCTATGGTGGTGACCCACATACAAAATGGAGAAAGAGGGGCTGACCCCGTGGCCGAGTGGTTAAGTTCGTGCACTCCGCTGCAGGCAGCCCAGTGTTTCATTGGTTCAAATCCTGGGCACAGACATGGCACTGCTCATCAAACCATGCTGAGGCAGCGACCCACATGCCACAACTAGAAGGACCCACAACGAAGAATATACAACTATGTACCGGGGGGCTTTGGGGAGAAAAAGGAAAAAATAAATAAATTTTAAAAATCTTTAAAAACAAAATGGAGAAAGACTGGCATGGATGTTAGCCTGGCATGGATGTTAGCTCAGGGTTAATCTTCCTCAAGCAAAAAAAAAAAAAAAGAGGAGGATTGGCAACAGATGTTGGCTCAGGGCTAATCTTCCTCAGGGGAAAAGAAACAAACCTGGAAATTTGTTACAATGCCATACCATAAAACATGTTGTGGTACAACTCATTCTTAAACCTACTGCCAAAATACTTTCTATGCTTTACAGCTCTCGATA
Organism: Equus quagga; assembly: GCF_021613505.1. Taxonomy (NCBI): domain Eukaryota; kingdom Metazoa; phylum Chordata; class Mammalia; order Perissodactyla; family Equidae; genus Equus; species Equus quagga. The sequence goes on along the minus strand of NC_060277.1, from coordinate 81,526,038 downwards.
AAAGGACTCCCACCATATAGTAAGCAGCACCTTATCGCTTCAGCAGTTTTTATCACACTAGTCTTCACACTCCTGCTCAAGATCAAGGCAGTCTCCACCCTTTCCAGCAAATATCCCACACTCATCCCAACCATTATGTGTTTCTATCACATTTTTACCTGCAACATGTTTCCTTATCACCAGTTATATAAAAACAGTCCATTTAAATATACAAATGTAGAGTTATCAATCTTTTCTAATTATTTCACATATCACCCATACAGACACAACTGAAATGATGTTAGTTTAGTTATTAATTATATCAATATTGGTTCTCACTAATACAAGATGTTAATAGGGGAAGGAGATACATGGGAATTCTCTGTACTTTTTGCTCAATTTTTATGTAAATCTGCTCCAAAAAATAAAGTTCATTAATTTTTATTGATATATATTGAAACGTGAAAATTCCACAAATAAATTTTAACCTTCCCTGATAGCTCCCCCTCGCAAAAAAAATAGGGACAAAAGCCAAAAACAGAGAGACAGAGAGAACAAAAAGGTGATGAGGCCTTATACTAAGGAATTCAGTTCCTAAAGTAACAAAAGGACCTCTCTTAGCCTATTTAAATATACACGTGTATACTTATATACTTATCACTTTGCTAATTGTTTCACATGTACTAATCATAGAGACAACACAACTGAGCTGATGAAGTTCCTTAAAAAAAATTGTTTCATGACAGTTTTTTTAACTTAAAAAAATCACAAAAGGGGTCAGCCTAGTGGCATAGTGGTTAAGTTCACACACACTGCTTCAGCAGCCTGGGGTTTGCGGGTTTGGATACCGGGCACAGACCTGCACACCGCTCATCAAGCCATGCTGTGGAAGGGTACCACATACAAAATAGAGGGAGACTAGCACAGATGTTAGCTCAGCAACAATCTTCCTCAAGCAAAAAAAGAGAAAGAGTGACAACAGATGTTAGCTCAGGGCCAATTTTCCTCACCCAAAAAAAAAAAAAAGTCATAATAATAACTTTTTTTTTAATTAGGAAGAAAAGGTTAAAATATAAAGAGAAATGGGGGATGGGGGCTGGTCCCATGGCACAGTGGTTAAGTTCAGTGTGCTTCACTTCAGCAGCCTGGGTTCACGGGTTCGGATCCCAGGTGAGGACCTACACCACTTGTCGGTCATGCTGTGGCAGCGACTCACATACAAAATAGAGGAAGACTGGGACAGATGTTAGTTCAGGGTGAATCTTCCTCAGCAAAAAACAAAAAAAAAAGAAGAGAGAGAGAAATGGAGGAAAGAGTGAGAGGTATCATCTTACACTAAGGTATTCAATTACTAAGCAACAAAGGACAGCACCTAGCTATATGAGTGGCTATCATACCACAAAGCAATCTCTAATGACAGCTGACAGTCTCTAGAATCACCCTGTGAATCAATTTCATGAAATATTTTCATTTTAGACATAAAGAACCAAAGGAAAATATTCCCAGAAAAGCACCAGAACAAAGAGGCATCAGAATCTCCTATTAAGGGGCTGGCCCCGCGACCGAGTGGTTAAGTTCGCGTGCTCCGCTGCAGGCGGCCCAGTGTTTCATTGGTTCAAATCCTGGGCACAGACATGGCACTGCTCATCAAACTACGCTGAGGCAGCGTCCCACATGCCACAACCAGAAGGACCCACAACGAAGAATATACAACTATGTACTGGGAGGCTTTGGGGAAACAAAGCAAAAAAATTTAAAAATCTAAAAAAAAAAAAAAAGAATCTCCTATTAATACAATGTATTCAAAACAATTTTTAAACTCGGGCCTTTTTTCTCTAACAAGTCACTGCAAGGGGGTTATTTTTATGTGTAACAGCTCTGTTCCAACAATTTCAAAAACTTAAGATAGCACAGTTTGAGGAAAGTATTCCTAACAGTAAAAAGTCATTATTTTGAAAGCTCCTGAAATGAGGAGGAAGACGGGGACAAGTCTTTAGTTTTATTTTGCCTACCTAACCACAAACGATTCAGCTCATGCTGGAGCGTCAGTATCCTTGCAACCCACTCTATCCGCCACCAAGAAAAAAATACCAACCACAAAAACCACCTAAAACGCATATTTGGGAGGACTAACAACTTATAGGACAGATATTTGCTAACCACATAAAGCAGACAGCAACTGAGTCTCTATTTTGGTCTTGACACTAAATTCAAAATACAAAACTTGAGGCAAGAAGGAAGTGAGTTTCAAGAACAATATGAAAACCGCAGAACACAGATAATGAATGGAACTTGTAATCATCTTTTCATACGACTTCCAAGTTTCTGCACACATAGAGGGTACTTTAAGGCAACTTTAACCTTTCCCCTTCAGCCTGATTTTTGAAACGAAGATCAAAGAAAAGCAGTTTAAACTCACACGCTCCTCCAGTTATGCAACACAGATTTAGACATTACACTTCAAAACCCCAGCCATTACTTCAGCACCACCAATCCAAATACCATTCCAGAGCTTTGAAGCAGCCCTAATGGTATCTCCCATTTGCAAGTAACACTTCTGTAGTCAAAAGATCTTACTTAGGGTAGATGTTAATGTAAAATCACTCAGACTACACAGACACACACGCCTGGAGGCAGACTGGAAGGTGTTCAGAAGTCCATGTAACACCATTACAGAGAGTGTCAGCCTAGCAGCTGTCATAAACACTTCATAATCACTCAGACACGCAAACTGGATCCCCTTTACCTCATTTTATTTTGTGCTGTATACACGTCCAATTGAAAAGAGAAAAGGAAAGCAGTGCTACAGATAAGCCAATTTTGGCTTCTAGCCTTTTTCCACTTTTAAAAGACTGAGTTGTCATATTTTATTGGTACTGTAAACCTATCCTGATATAATCTGTTGATTGAATATAGTTTTGCAATAGATATTTAACCAAGGAGAAACTGATGATATTGAATAGAAGCCTCAGGTTTTTCTTCTTTAAAATAGGTATCATATTGACTTAGAAGATTGATAAGATGATAAAAAATGACTGATAACACCAATGGGAGCAGGAAATGGAGCAACTAGAACTCTCAGATATTGCAGACGGAAGGGTATAATGGCACAAACTCTTGGGAAAACTCTAGACAACTTCTAATAAAGCTAAATATATGCCTAACCTATGACCCAGCAATTCTACTCCTAGGCACATACTCAAAAATAGAGCACATATATCTACAATTATGTTTATGGAAGTTTTATTCACTACAGCCAAAAGCCAGAAACACAAATGTCCATCAAAAGGAGAATTGCTAAGCAAACTGTGGTATATTTAATCAGTGGAATAATACACAGTAATAAAAACAAAAATTAAAAATATAAACTACTGCAACATGCAAAAACCTGAATGAATCTAAAAACATATACTGAGGGGCTGGCCCCGTGGTCGAGTGGTTAAGTTCGTGCGCTCCGCTGCAGGCGGCCCACTGTTTTGTTGGTTCGAATCCTGGGCGCGGACATGGCACTGCTCATCAAACCACGCTGAGGCAGCGTCCCACATGCCACAACTAGAAGGACCAACAGTGAAGAATATACAACTATGTACCAGGGGGCTTTGGGTACAAAGGAAAAAAATAAAATCTTAAAAAAAAAAAAAAACATATACTGAGCAAAAAAGACAGACACAATGGAGTACATCCTGTGTACCTCTATTTATAAGCTCAACACAGGCAAAACTAACCTATGGTCACAACAGTGATTACCGTACTTGGGAGGAGGGAAATATTGACTGGGGAGCTTTCTGAGGAAGAAAAATGTTGTACATTTTGTTCTTAATGGTAGCTTCATTTATTTATGTATGTATACACACACACACACATATATATACACACACACACATATACATATATACACACATATACACACACAGTCATCAAGCTATAGAATTGAGATTTGTACATTTCATGGTATGTTTGTTATATCCTAATTTTTAAAAAGATATCTATCATAAGTAAACCGTGATACATACAGACAATGGTATATTATTCAGTACTAAAAAGAAATGAGCCACCAAGCCATGAAAAGACATGGAGGAAACTTAAATGCATATTATTAAGCAAAAGAAGCCAACCTGAAATGGCTACATACTGTATGATTCCAACTATATGACATTCTGGAAAGACAAAACTATACAGACAGTAAAAAGATCAGTGGCCAGCACAGTGGCCAAGTGGTTAAGTTTGCATGCTCTGCTTCACCAGCCCAGGAATTCGCCGGTTCAGATCCTGGGCACAGACCTAGCACTGCTCATCAAGCCATGCTGAGGCGGCATCCCACAAAGAAGAGCCAGAAGGACCTACAACTAGAATATACAACTATGTACAGTGGGGCTTTGGAGGGAAGAAGAAGAGGAAAAAAAAGAAGACTGACAACAGATGTTAGTACAGGTGCCAATCTTTAAAAAAAAAAAAGATCAGTGGCTGCCAGGGGAGGTAGTACAGAGGATCTTTAGGGCAGTGAGACTATTCTGTATGCTAGAATGGTGGATACATGTCACTATACATTTGTCAAAACTCATGGGAAGCACAACACCAAAAGTGAACCCTAAAATAAACCATGGACTTGAGTGATAATGATATGTCCATGTCGGTTCACCGGTTCTAATAAATGTACCACTCTGATGTGGAATGTTGATAGCGGGGAGGCGGTGCGTTTGTGAGAACAGGAGGTATACGGGAAATCTCTGTACTTTCACTTTTGCTATGAACCTAAAACTGCTCTAGAAAATAAAGTCTGTATTTTTTTAAAAGGTTATCTATCAAAGAAGCTAAGCTGGTTAAATATGATCTTTAATTTTTTCATCTGTAAAATAAGAATAATGCTAAGTAGAAAAATTGACAGGATAATAGACAATAATAGGCAACATGCCTAAAATAATGTATGTGGTACATTCTGATTATTCAAATTATACATGTTATTATTTATATTAATATTGTGAAACTTTACTAGACAGCACAAGTGTCAAAACTCTCCCAGAGGGCCAAGCCCGTGGTCAAGTGGTTAAGGGTTTCACCGGTTCGAGTCCTCGGCACGGACATAGCACTGCTCATCAGGCCACGCTGAGGCGGCATCCCACATGCCACAACTAGAAGGAACCACAACTAAAAATACACAACTATGTACCGGGGGGCTATGGGGAGAAAAATAAAAAACAAAAAGTCTTTAAAACTCCCCCAGACATCCCATCACTACAGCATATTCATACCTGCATTGTAACACTAATCGCATAGGCCAGTGTTTCTCAACCTCAGCACTACTGACATTTTGGACTGCACAATTTGTTCTGGGAGGTTGTCCTGTACATTGTAGCATGTTTAACAGCATCTCTAGCTTTCACCCACTAGATGCCAGTAGCAACTCCCAAAAGTCATAATTAAAAATGTCTGCAGGGGGCCAGCCCCCTGGCCGACTGGTTAAGGTCACGCACTCTGCTTCAGCAGGCTGGGGTTTCAGCAGTTAGGATCCTGGGCGCAGACACGGCACCACTTATGAGGCCACGCTTAGGCAGCATCCCACATAGCACAACCAGAGACACTCACAACTAGAATATACAACTATGTACTGGAGGGGCTTTGGGGAGAAGAAGAAGGAAGGAAGGAAGACTGGCAACAGTTGTTAGCTCAGGTGCCAATCTAAAAAAAAAAAACAAATGTAGTAGGTCAATTGCATCTAAATAAAACTGGAAAAGAAAAAGCACAAAATTTTTTAAAAATCAGTGTAAATGCCTATTTTCCTGGTTTTGATATTGTACTACAGTTTATATAAGATGTCACCCTTTGGGGGAAGCTGGGTGAAGGGTAAACAGGACTCTAAATAACATTCTCCAACTTCCATGGGTCTCTACTTCAAAACAAAAATATTTTAAAAAGCAACTCAAGAATAGACCAAGAAAAAAATAAACCAAAGCAAAACACAGAGAGGGCAAAAATTACCTGCACATATATGATGTTATTGCAATCAAGTGGGGCAAGAACGGTCTTTTCAGGAAATGGTGCCAAATCAAACAGGTATCACTGTTTTAAAATTTTTTAATTAAAAAAAGCCTTGACCCCTATCTCATACCATAGACCAAAAATTTCAAATGGATCATAAACCTAAAGATAATAACAACAACCTTCTAACAGAAAACACAGGAGAATATCTTCATGGCCATAGAGTAAAACAAGGATACGAAAACCATTAACAATCGAGTAAACCACTTAAAATCTGATCTGGATTTCTTTCATCAAAAGACAACATTTAGAAAGTGAAAATGTAAGAACATCTGTAAAGGAGACTATTAGGACAAATGATGAAATCAGAAAAGAGACTGTGGATTACACCATAGTATTCTATCAAATGTAAATGTCCCAGTTTTCATAATAGTGCCATGGTTGTACAAGATAACGTGCTTATTCTTAGGAAATGTGCATAAATTATTTATGGAAAAAGGGGGCATGATTTCTCCTACTCATAAACAGTTAAGAAAAAACCTGCACAAACAAAAAATTGAGAGAATGATAAAGCAAATGAGGCACAATGTCCATAACTGGTAAATGTGGATAGTGGGCAACAGGAGTTTCTTGTACTAGTTATAAAATTTCCTGAAAGTTTGATATTATTGCAAAATACAAAGCATCTTTAAAACCCCACCATGAGGGGCTGGCCCCATGGCCTAGTGGTTAAATTCAGCATGCTCTACTTTAGTGACCTGGGTTCGGTTCCCAGGCACAAACCTATACTGCTTGTCAGCTGCCATGCTGTGGTGGCAACCCTTATACAAAATAGAGGAATAGTGGCACAGATATTAGCTCAGGGCAAATCTTCCTCAAGAGAAAAAAAAAAAAAGAGGAAGATTGGCAATGGAAGTTAGCTCAGGGTGAATCTTCCTCAGCAAAAAAAAAACAAAAAACAAAAAACCCACAAGATACCAACACATACCCACCAGAATGGTTAAAATTAAAAAGACTGACAATACCAAGAGCTAATGAGAATGTGGAGTGAACGAAGCTTTCATACATTGCTGCTGGGAGTACCTATTGGTAAAAACACTCTAGAAAACTGTTTGGCAACATCTACTAAAGTTAAACACACACCTACACTATGACAGCAAATCCACCCTAGGTCTATATCCAAGAGAAATGTGTCCAACATAGTCCAAGAAACATATACAAGAATGATCAGGGGCTGGCTCCGTGGCCCAGTGGTTAAGTTCACACACTCTGCTTCGGCCGCCCAGGGTTTTGCCAGTTTGAATCCTGGGCGTGAACATGGCACAGCTCATCAAGCCATGCTGAGGCGGCATCCCACATGCCACAACTAAAAATACACAACTATGCACCGGGGGGCTTTGGGAGAAAAAGGAAAAATTTTTTTAAAAATCTTAAGAAGAATGTTCAGAGTAGCTTTAATCACAATACCCACAAACTGGAAAAAACAAAAACGTCTATCAGTTGTATAATGGACTTTTTAAAATGTGGTGTATTCTTGATAAAAGACTACACAGCAAAAATCGGAACAAATTACTGCTACACACAATAACATGAGAGAATCTCACAACCATACTGTTAGGAGAAAGAAGCCAGACACAAAAGAATACAGACTGTATTATCTATGACCATACCTATTTTTTTTTATGAAGTTCAAGAATAGAAAAAACTAATCTCTGGTGATAGAAGTCAGAATAGTGACTACTTGGAGGGACAAGGAGAACAGTATTAAGAGGGAAAGGGCATGGGGGACTCTTCTGGGTTGCTGGAAATGTTCCATATCTTAATCTAAGTGATGTATAGAAGGTTATATGTGTATGGAAAAATTTAATCCATACACCTAAAATATGTGTACTTTACTAAATTTAATATATTCAATAAAAGTTATAACAAAAGAAAAAGATTGTCTTCCAGAAACTCGTAAGTCAGCTTGTGTCCAAAGAATATCTTCTGTTTTAGAGTAGAAAAACAGCAAAAATATTTCAAACAAGAGAGATTCCAACTTACAATAATCAATTTCAAACTCAAAGTAGATTGCTTATTTCAAATCAATGAAAGTCACATAAAGCCACTATTAAAACATAAAGAAGGATTTGGGATCCACCCAGTGGCATAGCATAAGCTTGTAAGCTCTGCTTTGGTGGCCCAGGATTCGCGGGTTCAGATCCCGGGTGCAGATCTACACACTGCTCATCAAGCCATGCTGTGGTGGCGTCCCATGTACAAAATAGAGGAAGACTGACAACAAACATTAGCTCAGGGTCAATCTTCCCCACCAAAAAATAAAATAAAGATTAAACTTCAAATGCAAGACTTCTCTAAAGTGACACCTTAAGAAACATACTCTAAGAAAACATATTTTCCACCACTAATACAGGTAGATTCCAGAAGTTATTTCAACATTATTCTTCATTGCTGCTTTTATTTACTCCATGATACCCAATGTTCTTCCATCACAGGTGACTAAAGAGCCATTCATTACTTCTCTTTCCAGTTACAAGAGACTGGACCAAACAAAATAAGGCCAGACTCTCAACAAAGGCAACTTTTTCATTGGAGTCCATATTCAAACTTTCTATGCTTGCCAGTTACCCAAATCAGTGACTTTATACTGCTCCCAAATGAAATCCATAAAAATTGTTTCCTGGCTAGCAATCTTGACATGGCAAGGTCTATTGGCGCCCAACTCCTAATAAATAACAGACTAATTGGTATTTACCTGAAATATGCCCTTGCATGTAGCTTTTACACCAAAAGCTTTAGAGCAAATACTTCCTTTCAGGGGAACAGCTGCACTTTTCTTAGCTCGATGTGTTAGCGACACCTAGTGTCAGATCTTCGAAGCACAGTCAAAGCTCCAAGAAAACACTCCAAATTGTTAACTTAATGAACTTAAAACATACTGTTTCATACAATGCAACTGTCATCTTCTAGGTGCTGTAATGAATACATTCTCAAGATTTGTTAAGATATTAAGCATTTCAAACAGGATGAGAAGGGCCTGGCCCAGTGGCGTAGCAGTGAAGTTCACATGCTCCGCTTCAGTGGCCCAGGTTTCGCCAGTTCAGGTCCTGGGCATGGACCTATGCATGGTTTATCAAGCCATGCTGTGGCAGGCGTCCCACATATAAAATAGAGGAAGATGGGCACAGATGTTAGCTCAGGGCCAGTCCTCCTCAAAAAAAAAAGAAAAAAGAAATACTCTTCTCAAAAGCAGAAGAGAAAACTAAATCACCATTTAGAGAGCAAAAAAGAATGGAAAACTATCAGGACTTTTACAAAGGTACTATCTTCGGTTTCTTATCCATTGAAAATTTTAAATGAGAACCCTTTATTACTTATACTATATAATGCAATTTTTGTCTAACATAATTTTTAACATAATGAAATCGAAGTCTCATAATGAAATTCTATTTCTTCTAAAACTATGCCATCTTACAGACCAGGCAGCACCAGCACTAGGTCAAACGTTGGAAACGTCTTTGCCTCTTTCTTCTCTTCTCAATGTCTTATCAGTTCCCACAACAACAAACTGAGTTCAGGCTCTCAACATTTCACATTTAGACAATGTTGAAACTGACTCCTAACTGGCCTCCTAACCTTTTCTTTTCTCCTCATTCTCTATTCATTCCGCTGTCACTGCAAGATCAATCTTTATTAAACAGGGTTTTGGAATCTATCTGTTTCTAAAAGACTTTTTAATGAGCTCATACTGGCTGAAAGATTAATAAATCCAAATCTTCATCCTGCAATTCAAATCTCCTCCCTCAAACTCCTATGTCTCATTCCAAGTCTACGGAGAGTGTACAACTGCTAAAATGAACGTTAGCAATTATAGACATGTTATTTGTGTTAAATGAAATAATACATGACTACAGCATGTCTAGCTTCTTTTTTTTTCTAACTTTTTTTTTTTTGAGGAAGATCAGCCCTGAGCTAACTGCTGCCGATCCTCCTCTTTTTGCTGAGGAAGACTGGCCCTGAGCTAAAGTCCGTGCCCGTCTTCCTCTACTTTTTATGTGGGATGCCTACCACAGCATGGCTTGCCAAGCGGTGCCACGTCTGCACCTGGGATCCGAACCGGCGAACCCCGGGCCTCTGAAGCAGAATGTGCGCACTTAAACGCTGCGCCACCGGGCTGGCCCCCAGCATGTCTAAAACACACTCAATGCCATAAAAGAAACTCCTTCAACTAGATGCCCTGTTGATAGTATTTGTCAAACCATGTTATGAAGACTCGATTACTTTTTTTATTTTTTTAATTAATTTTTTTTTTTTGAGGAAGATTAGCCCTGAGCTAACATCTGCCACCAATCCTCTTTTTGCTGAGGAAGACTGGCCCTGAGCAAACATCTGTGCTCATCTTCCTCTACTTTATATGTGGGACACCTGCCACTGGATGGTTTACCAAGCAGTGCCATGTCCGCACTCAGGATCCAATCTGGCGAACCCCGGGTCACCAAAGCAGAACATGCGAACTTAACCACTGTGCCCTATGTTTTGTATTTTTAATTTCCATTCTGGGACAGATACTTCTGTAAACAACAAACACAATTTGGATGATGTGCAACCAGCAAACAGTTATAGGTTTCTAAAAGCTTACACTCATTTTCTGTACTTATGTTGTTGCATACAGTAACAAACATTTCATTGACTATCACCAGTTCAGGGAACAGCATCAGTCCAAGGGCACAAACTTAAATCCAAACTCACTATCTTTCCACCCAAATCTGCATCGCTGTCTACCTCTGTTCAAAGTCCTCCAAGGGCTTTACAACTGAATTTTTTTCCTAATTTTTTTTTCTTCTTCTTCTCCGCAAACTCCCCCAGTGCATAGTTGTATATTCTAGTTGTAGGTCCTTCTAGTTCTGCTGTGTGGGACACTCCCTCAGCATGGCCTGATGAGCGGTGCTAGGTCTGCACCCAGAATTTAAACCAGTAAAACCCTGGGCTGCTGAAGTGGAGCACACCATCTTAACCACTTGGCCATGGGGCTGGCCCTTGAATTTTTTTTTAATGGGCAAAAAATTATATAGATAATTCCTAAAAGATCAAATGGCCAACAAATACATGAAAAAGTGCTCAGCATTATTAGTCATCAGGGAAATGCTTATTAAAACCAGGAGAAATCACTCTGATTTAATTCAACCATCAGAATGGCTGAAATTAGAAAGAAGGACAACATGAAATGTTGGCAAGGATGTGGAACAACTCATATATTGTTGGAGGAAATGTAAAACAATACAACTACTTTGGAAAAAGGTTTTCCAAAGTTTTTATGAAACGAACCACATTCCTACCTTACAAAGCAGCAATTTGACTTGTAGGTATTTACCTAAAAGAAATGAACACATGGGGCTGGCCCCGTGGCTGAGTGGTTAAGTTCGTGCGCTCCGCTGCAGGCGGCCCAGTGTTTCGTTGGTTCAAATCCTGGGCGCGTACATGGCACTGCTCATCAAACCACGCTGAGGCAGCATCCCACATGCCACAACTAGAAGGACTCACAACGAAGAAGATACAACTATGTACCGGGGGGCTTTGGGGAGAAAAAGGAAAAAATAAAATCTAAAAAAAAAAAAAAAAAGAAATGAACACATGAGCCAGCCCTGGTAGCCTAGTGGTTAATTCAGTGCACTCCGCTTCAGCAGCCTGGGTTTGGTTCCCAGGCGCAGAACCACACCACTTGCCTGTCAGTAGCCATGCTGTGGCAGTGGCTCACACAGAGGAATTAGAAGGACCTACAACTAGAATACACAACTATGTACTGGGGTTTTGGGGTGGGGAAAAAAAGTGAACACATGTTTACAAAAAGACTTACAGGAGAATCTTCACAGCAGCTTTATTCATAATAGACAAAAGCTATAAACAGCCCAGCTACCTATCATTAAGAGAAGGGATAGGGGCCGGGCCCGTGGCCGAGTGGTTAAGTTCACGTGCTCTGGTTCAGCAGCCCAGGGTTTTGCCAGTTCAGATCCTGGGTGGGGACATGACACCGCTCATCAAGCCACGCTGAGGAGGCATCCCACATGCCACAACTAGAAGGACTCACAACTACAAATACACGACTATGTACTGGGGGGCTTCGGGAGAAAAAGGAAAAATAAAATCTTTAAAAAAAAGAGAGAAGGGATAAACTATGGTATATTCATACAATGGAGTACTATTCAGCAATAAAAAGGAACAAACTACATGGGTGAATCTCACAAACATTATGCTGAGTGAAAGAAGCCTTACACAAAAAGAGTGCATACTGTATAACAGTACAAAAGTTCTAAAACGGGCAAACCTAATCTACAGTAGAAAAAAATGAGAATAGCCGTTGCTTCTGGATGGAGTGGAGGAAAAACGAATCAGAAACATGCATAAAGGAAATTTCTTGAGTGATAATCATGTTCAGAGATTTGGGTTACCTAGGTGCACACACATGTCAAAGCTCAGGAAATTCACATATTAAGATTTGTGTATGTAATTGTGTATAAATTTTACTTAAAAACTAATCAAATATTGAACTCTAGTTAATGATATGCATGCAAAAGTAGTTAGGGGAAAGTCTGCTGATGTTTGCAATTTACTTTGAAATGTGTCACAGAAGATAGATTGATATGAGACAAAGCAAGCCTAGTCAAATTTTAATGGTACAATTGAGGTGGTGAGTATATACATGTTTTCACTGTAAAATTGTTTCAACTTTGCTCTATATTTGAAATTTTTGAAGTCTTTACAGTGGTTGACCAAGCTCTGGCCCAGCACCACCTCCCAGACATCATCTCCCAGCTTTCATCACCTGGCCCACCCAGCTGCAGCTAAACTGCCTCCCTGGTCTTCTTGAACACAGGAAACACAATCTGATCACACAGCACTGGCTTTGAATGCTCCTCCCTCAAATACCCACAAGGATCACTCCTCCACGATTCTGCTCAAAGGGTCTTTGGGAATGGCTTCCCTAGACCACCCTACATAACATAGCAGCCCACAGCAACATCGACCACCTCATCACAACACTCATCACCCTCAAGCACAGTACATATTCATTGCCACCTTCCCTACCCTCCAACCCATCTACCTAGAATTGAAATTCCACAAGAAGAATGATTTTGTTTTGCTCAGTCTTGTTTTCCCAGCACCTTGAACGGGGTCTGGCATGTAAAAGGCAATCAATAAATCTTTGCTGAGTGAATGAATTAATAAATGAACGGGGTAAGTATAAATGGCATGGCTTTACAAGAATGAAATTTGGCAAATCTATCAAGAGCCTTAGTATATCTACTTTTATTGATCCTTCCAAATTACATGATCATAAAGATATTTATCTCAATATTCTGTATGAAGAAAAAAACTTAAATCTAAATCAATGTCCAACTATAGAGAAAAGAACATTTCCACCTCAGAGCCTCTGACTTTACTCTTTGCTGTTCCAATCTTACACTCGCTAAATCTTAATTAACTTCTAATGCCACTTCCTTATTATAATCTCTTATTCTTTTCTTCATATAACAATTTAAGTTATATATAAATTTATTTTTATTTAAATTCATCCCTGCTACTAGCCCCATTAGATCAAAGACCATGTCTATTTTGCTCAAAAGACATATTTTATCCCAGACTTGAGTTGAATAAATGAACACCTGTAAGTCCTCGTAGTTCATGGCACCAAAGTCAATCTATGTGTAAAACTGGGAGAAAAAAAATCAAGAATGTAAGTATGATATTTTAAGATAACTGAAATAAATAATAAGATAACAACAGCTAATAGAATTCAAGGAACTACTGTTTTTTTCATATGAATACCACAAAACTATTTGGTTTTTAGTCCATGCACATGTATCACTTTGATTTTTCTTTTTAAAAAGTGCAAGAAAGCATATATTTACATTTCCAAAGAGAGGCAATGACATTGTTAGGCACGGGTGGGAAAAGGGCCTGAACATCAACATAACGAATAATCCTTCTTTCTTATGTTACATCAGATGTGTTGAGAGAAGGGGCCCGGCAGCTTGGGGAAGCTGGGAAAGCTGCTGTTTTTCTGCAGCCATCTCACATACAAAGCGGTGGGGATTGTGCAGTAGACAAGCCACGGCACAGCTCTGCTTCTGAGCTAACTCTACCGAACTATACTCCTAGAATCACCCAAGTCTCGTTCATATCTGTACTCTTCATAAATAGACAATCTTTTAAAACGTTTAAACAGGATACGTTTACTTTCTTAACCTGAGACTCGCAGGGGGAACAGCTATATAAAATCAACAGAAGGGAAGCTGTGCACAAACCTGAAGCAAAACCTGAGCTATGGTTGGGACAGGGACTGACCTCCTGCCCACCCACACTGACTCAAAAGCAAATCTGATTCACGGTCTGCAAAGATCCCTAAGAGCCAGGATTATTTCTAGGTTGACCAACATAAGCTCCCCACTGCTTAGCACATGGTCACACTTAAATCATTATTGACTACCTGACTGGTGATAAACACGTTTCAGAAGGGTTTCGTTAGAGTAGTGGGTACAGTCACAGCAGTCTGTAAAAGATGAATACTTGAAGGTACATCACAACCTTTTACAGTGAAAACTAAAACTAAACTGTCCCACCACTTGCATGGCATATCTTCTGCTATCACACTTGGGAAGTACTGAGGTATAGCGCTTAGATCACGGGCTTTGAATTTGAAGTCGGATAGAACCGGGTTTTAATTCCAGTTCAACCTCTTCCAAGCAGTGTGACCTTACCATCCGTAAAATAGGATAACTCCTACCTCAGTGTACAACTGCTGAGATAATGTGTAGATAAAGCTCTTTGAACATAGTAAGAGCTCAATCAAGGCAACAGAAGGAGCTTATTCTCCCAAACTGCCTCCTAATTCTTGAAATAGTCCTCACAGGGCTATCTTAATACTATAGTAAACAACTAGTCAATGAAACTTCCATGAAGAAACGATTATTCAAGTCTCTCAAAATACAATCTGGGTACAAGAATTACTTTAAAGAAGTAATTTAAATTACTTAGAAGATCTTTAAGTCACTCAGAGCTAAACACAAGTTAACTTTAAAACTATTAAAAGCGATGCTTCTAATTATAACCAAAACAAGTAGGTAGGCTGAGTACCACCAAAGGAATGTGCTCAATCCAGTTGACACCCCTAATCACACAAGGCTCAACCTTCTTGTTAAGGCTCTAGCTTCCTCTTTGCCTTCAAGTCTGTCAACAAACAGCGTGATGGATCAAAATGAAGTCTCTATTAACAAGAAAAAGTTACATTTACAAGATCCTTTCCTCTGATCACAATCTAAAAATATTTCTATTGGTAGGAAAAAAAAAAAACACTGCCACATTTTAAGCCCTTTGTCCATGCTTTGGCATGATACTTAAATTATAAACAACATTGCAGGGCCTTGAAAAATGTCAACTACAAATCCCAAAAGGGAAAAGGAAGAGGACACTCATTACATGACATACCAGCAGGATTCTTCTACCTCTAGAAAATAAAGTCAATCTTTAAAAACAAGAAATACAAAACCCCAAATCCTAAACACCTAATAATACGATACATAATTATATGATTAGATGAAAGACCAAAGGTCATCATAAGTGATTTATCAAAGAGCAATTTTTTTACTTACATTATTAAGGAATTATGAAGTCCGACGTGCTCACTACTTAATAATCTTTATGCCACTGAAGCCAAATTCTGTACTCAAGAACATTCTGAATTCCATTAAATTTGAGGTAATATGTGTTTGCTTACAAATCTTTTAAGTAACTACATTACCCAAAAGAACCAAAAAAGGGGGGAAAGTTCTAGCTGAAACACACATACAGGGGCTTCAAACAATTCGGTGAATGCATTTATTGAAGGTACAAATTAAAATTCTATTGGCCCCGAGCCTCCAACTGCAAAAGAACTACATTACAGCAGTCCCCCTCCTCCCCCACCCACTGGAGAGATACAACACTTAGGCCACGCCAAACACTGGAACGTAAGGACAAGCCAAAGTATGCAGTCCCTACTAAACTTCACTGAGCCATGAGCCTACCAAGCCTCTTCCTCTTTTAGGACATTTTATTTTTGGTCATCCCAAAGAGGAATATGTAGGACTTAAGAGGCAAACTGGGACCCAACATTAGGCAATTTGAAACATTTACCGAAATTAGGATTTATCTTTTCTCTCTCTCTCTCTTTTTTTTTTTTTTTTTTTGGTGAGGAAGATTTGCCCAAGCTAACATTTGTTGCCAATCCTCCTCCTTTTGTTTTGAGGAAGATTGTCCCTGAGCTAATATCTATACCAATCTTCCTCTGTTTTATGTGGGATGCCAACACAGAGTGGCTTGAGGAGTGGTGCTAGGTCCACGCCTGGGAACCGAACCTGCAAAGCCCAGGCCACTGAAGCAGAGTATGCAAACTTAACCACTACACCACCAGGCCAGCCCCTGGGATTTATCCTATATAGATACATAGACCATAGACATAAAATAACCTTTGTTCAAGTTCATGTATGACATCATTGTTTCTAATACAAGATAAAAAAGGGATATTCAAACTTTTTTGATAATAGGGAACAAGTTATGTAAATTAAGGAAAATCCAAATAATGGGGCTATATCCAAATATGCAGGTATAAAACTCACTGAAGAAGCTCTCTGAATACTGACATTATGAGTGAAAAACATTAAAGCACAGATTAAGTTGTATAATATGCTCCCATCTGCTAGGGAAGGGCAGGGTGGGAGAAATACATTTATACATTTTTGTTTTTGTGAAGAAGGTTGTCGCTGAGCTAACATCTGTGCCAATCTTCCTCTATTTTGTACGTGGGACATTGCCACAGCATGGCTTGACGAGCGGTGTGTAGGTCTGCACCTGGGATCCAAACCTGGGAACCCCGGGCCACTGAAGCAGAGCTCGCAAACTTATACACTATGCTATGGGGCCAGCCCCTGTGTGCTTTTATTTGCATAAAATACTGCTATAAGCAAACCAAAGAAACTAGAGATCCTGGCTGCCTCAAGGTAGGGGAAATTGAGGACAAGAGGAGAAAAAAGTTTTTTATCCTTTTACACCTTCTGAATTTCATACCATGTGAATGCTTCTGTGAATGTTTTAACCGATTCGAAAGACTAACTTTTTTTTAACCGTTGCTAATTTTTTTAAAAGCCTTTGGTAAGCCTGTTTACTCTTCTGTAAAATGAGGGGGGATGATAATAATAATACCTACTTAATAGAGTTACTATGATGAGAAATGAGATCTTGCATGTAAAGTGAGTCCACGATTCCTGATCCACTTGACAAATCATTTATAGCACCTGTGATTTCCCACTTGCCCCTATTCCTTGTGCCTTGCAGGATGTTGTACACATAGCAACCTCTTAGCAACTGCTTGTGAAATAAATGGATAAGACCTTATAGAAATGATCGCCACATTTCACATCAGCTAGCATGCTGGAAAGCATAACATTTTCAGGATTCAATCATCTTCATACTTACAGGGATGCTCCAGACCTGCATGCCATCACTGTAGCCAATCATAACCAGCAGAGGCGGTTCATTCCCAGTGCTGTGTACTTCATGAAATTCCAGATTTCTTGATGTATCTGCATTAGAATTAAGTAACAAAGAAGCAAATTAAAAAGACACAATGTCAATCAAGTAAACAACTATACTTCTTTAGTGTTATCAGTGCAACAATTGTTTAAATTCTTTTTCAATAAAAAGTAAGCACAGAAGTATTTGGAAGACATCACTTAAAATAAAATTAATAAGAAGCTGAAATTATAAAACTAGTAGTTTTTTTAAAACCAGTACCTATAATTATCAGCACAAGCAAGGTTTTAAAAATCAAATACTCACTAGAGAACTAATGAATATTAACAACAGGAATAAAACCATCTGCAAATGATAAATAAAAATGAAATATTTTACCATAATTAAATATAAATATGAAGTGTAATCACCTAGAATTTCTAATATTTGTAAATTTAGCAGTGCAAGAAAAATTATGTTCCTTTATGTATATGATTAAATCCTGATATATCTGAAGACACCGCACATATGGTCCACTACAAAAGAATTATATGTACTTGTGTAATCAACTTTTCCAATTCACATTAGTGAATATTAAGTATCTGTTACATAATATCAGTATCATAAAAGATATCCTTCTGAACAAAACTATTGCACCTCAAAAATCACTAATTTAAGCTTTTTTTTTTTTAAAGATTAGCACCTGAGCTAACATCTGCTGCCAATCTTCTTTTTTGTGTTGTTTTTTTCTTCTTCTTCCCAAAGCCCCCCAGTACATAGCTCTATATTCTAATTGTAGGGCCTTCTGGCTCTGCTATCTAGGACGCCACCTCAGCATGGCCTGATGAGCAGTGCTAGGTCTGCGCCCAGGATCTGAACCGGCGAAAGCCTGAGCAACAGAAGCAGAGCATGTGAATTTAACCACTCGGCCCAGGAGAGGCCCCTAATTCAAGCATTCTATTCTCAGATCACAAGCTTATCTTCCAGCAAGTATGCTCAATTACTTCCACTGTGATTCATTCTTCGACTTCATTAGGACCTCCAGGCCACTGACACCCCTGGCTTCTCCCTATTCTTCAGATCCACCTTGTAGTTACTCTCCTCCCATCTTACTGTCTTTGATCAAGCATCTCAGTAACTTCTGTCAATAATCTACATTCTCTTATCCCTTTTTGTGGGATCTTTGCATGGCACCTAACAAGCAAAATCTCAATCACAGACGAACCCAACTACCCACTATCCTAATATGTTCTAAGGCAACCAAGTACTGCTATAGAAAAATCACACAATAAGACAGAATTGGTACCACTATAAATTAATGTATCTCCACAAACCTCAAGGGACCCTCAAAACTGAACAACATGGGGCTGGCCCCATGGCCAAGTGGTTATGTTGACAAGCTCCACTTTGGCGGCCCAGGCTTTCGCCGGTTCGGATCCTGGGTGTGGACATGGCACCTCTCATCAGGCCACAGTGAGGTGGCGTCCCACATGCCACAACTAGGAGGACTCACAACTAAAAATATACACAACTATGTACTGGGGGGTTTGGGGGAGGAGAAAAAAAAAACTGAACAACAAATTTACTCTATTTTCTGGAACTTATTCTACAATTTCTTCAGTGAGTGTCTTAAACCTTCTCCAAGGCTTGACTCCACCCAATCTCTCTTTACCCAGCAAATAATCTGTCTCATACTGCACAGGGAAACTAGAAACTTCCTGTTGCCAAAGCCCTATGTGCATCTGTAGCACCTTCCTCTCATTCTATCCTACTACAAACAGTTGTCTTTCCTTCTGTCTAACGTAAGTCCCTCCATCCACGCTTTGGATTCCATGGGAGAGCAGAATTTGCCACCCCAAAATGTATCTCTTTAGCTTGCTTATTTTTAAGAACAAAAGACTCAAGATGAAACTTTGACCTTCCCCCTGTCTAAAAGAATTTAAGATAGAAGGCGTATTTCAGGAAGGAGCTATCAGCATAGATAACTATAATACAAAATAAACTATGTGTGGTAGACTGGGAGGAAGCTAGGCAAGGCCCATTAATCAAAGTCCTCCCCATATCCCATTGTCTTTGCAAGATAAGGCAAACATTCGTTTACCAAACATTTGCTTTCCATCTCCATGTGATCTGCCTTCTTCCCCTTTGACTTCCCAAACCACTACCCCCAACATCTTCCACTGTCTTTAGTTGAAGATGGTATTTAAGGCAGTGGCTTCAGCCATTTTGGCAAGGTACTCAGTTTTCCTGGGTTTCTCCCATGTATACATGTTATTAAACTTTGATTTTCTTCTGTTATTCTGTCTCATGTCAATTTAATTATTAGACCAGCCAGAAGAACCTAGAGGGTAGAGGAAGAGTTCTTCCTCCCCTAGAATCCCATCCTCCTCCACCTTCTCAGGAGCCTTTTCCAATCATTCCTCTCCCATATCTTCAATTCCTTCCATGCTACTGGATATTTTCAATGAGCAGTTAAACATGCTGAAGTGTTTCTTATCTTAAAAAATTTCAAACAAATCAGCACCAGGGAATTTTAGATATAAATGACAAAGACAAAATTAATAAAACACTAGAGGATAATGTAGAAATGTATTTTCATGATCACGGTATAAGGAAAGACTTCCTAATAGGACACAAGAAACTCAACATAAAAGACTGGCAAATTCTACTATATTATTTGCTACATTAAAATGAAGAACTTCTGTTAACCATGAGGCACCCTTATCAGAAGAGTGAAAAGGCAAGCCACAGCAGGGGAGAAGGGACTTGCAACAATTATAACCCCACAAGGATTCACCTGGTACACATAACAATTAAAAATCTATACGAAAAAGGTAAGTCATTAGAAAAAGAGGCAAGAGACATGAAAAAACACTTCAAAAAGAAGATATTCAAATAACTTAATCATTAACAAACACGAAAATGGCTCAACCTCATTTTTAATCAAGAAGTGCTAATTAAAACCACAGTGACAAAACCAAGTGTTGCAGGGCCGGCCAAGTGGCGCAGCGGTTAAGTGCACACCTTCCGCTTCAGCGGCCCGGGGTTCACCAGTTCGGATCCTGGATGTGGACACAGCACCAGGTGGCAAGCCATGCTGTGGCAGGCATCCCACATATAAAGCAGAGGATGACGGGCAAGGATGTTAGCTCAGGGCCAGTCTTCCTCAACAAAAAGAGGAGGATTGGCAGCAGATGTTGGCTCAGAGCTAATCTTCCTCAAAAAAATAAAATAAATTAAAAAAATTAAAACGCAAGTGCTGGCAGAATTTGGAGCAAAGGGATTGCCTGCTTACTGCTAGTGAATATAACTGGTACAACCACTTTGAAAATAGTTTGATAATATACATATGCTCAAGTTGAAGATCCCACGCCCCTTGACCAAGTAATTCCACTCCAGATATATACCTATTAGAAGCATGAGCACATGTGCACCAAGAGCCATGCACATGAATATTCACAGTACCATTTGTAAAGAGCCGGAAGCTGGAATCAATCCAAATGTCCACCATCATGAGAATGGACAAGGACAGTGGTATACTGCTATAATGGAATACTATCTGGCACAGAAAAAGAATGAACTACTATCATACACTCTAACATGGACGAACCTCACAGACATAATGAGCAAAGCAAACCAGACACAAAAGACTATATACTGAATAATTCTAGTCATACAAAATTCAAAATCACTAGGCAATTAGGTAGCAATATTCTATTTCTTACCCTACGTGATGGTTACACAGGTGTTGGATTTGTAAAAAGTCATTCATTGCTCTATAGTTTTGTTTTCTATTATTTACCATAATATGTTTGCACAATAAATAAGATTTTTAAAAATCATACATTGAATCAATAATACCCCTCTTCCTTTATTTGACTTCATCACTCTCCTCTCCTCTAGAAGTTAAATTCCTTCACTGAGTTATATAACTATCTATTTTTCATCTCATTCACCTCGAATCCATTTCAGAATGGTTTCTGCCTCTGATACTCCTCCCAAATGACTTTCCTATGGTCACCAGTAACCTCCAGGTTGTTGAATCTAATATAGATCTTTCAAGCATATCTTGTTAGACTATTCAACAGCTATAATCAATGCTCACCATTTTCTCCTTAAAATATTTTCCCTTGGTTTTCCAGGCATAATCTACTCCTACTTTTCCTCCTACCTCTCTAGTCACTCCTTTATCATTTCCTCTGCTGCCTCATCCTTTTCTACCTACTCTTTAAACACCTGAGTTACGCAAGGCTAATTTCTACACTTCCTTTTCTCCTCACAGTATATCCTCCACAAGTGATCTCATTCCACCCATTGCATCAGTTCATATCTGTTAGTGACTTCCTCAACACAGGTTTCTGGTTATCTCAAAAGAAAATCAAATTCCACTCAAAGATCACAATTTCCTCCTCAAACTGGATCTTCTTCCAGGGTTCCCTATTTTGGTGAGTAGCATGATTATCTATCTAGACGGCAAAGTCAGGAACTGCCTTCTTCCTTCCCTCTAGCAATAAATCTATCACCAATCCCTGTGTCTTCCTCAACACCTCTCTTCTTACACCACCACCATCCCTGTCCACTACAACATCTCCTCCAAAAGCATAAATGGCTTCCTGCATCCACATTGCCAGCCAAACTCCATACGACAGTCAGACTGTTCTCTTTAAAGCACAAATAATGACATACCTCCTCACCTCCATCCTCCACATTAAAGACTTCCTGTTGCTTAAACATAAAGATCAAAATCTTTAACATAGCTTATAATCAGTAATTTTTTATGCTGACTTTCTTTTGAAAGGAATTCACCGGCTTAAAGTTAACAGCACATGATTCTATATCCAGCAAAATGCAGAATTATCAAACATTTTCCTAGGGCATAATTAATTCCCTTTATATCTAACACTTAAATGGTCTTTCATAATTTTCAATGTGCTTTCGTATATACATCATCTAATTGGACACACGACAATCCCATTTTATATGCAGAGCAGGAGTCAGTCTCATCTCATCATTGTCAAGAACATGTGAGGCTGAATTTACTCAAAGCTGAAGAGAATCTCAGGACTCTTGATGCGCAGTTCAGTCATCTTTCTACTATGGCTACCACCTTGATCACAGGTTACTTTTAGAAGGGCTCAAATGCCACATATGCAACCCTGAGGTCATTATAGGAACAAAATCTCCTTTCTCTTATTTTAGATCCTGCTTAGTCACTTGTGCTACTTTTCTTTCTCTGGATGGCAACATAGCAGACTTCATTACTCTTGAATGAAACTCTTAATTTTGTAAAAATTTTATGTTGTTTTTTATAACTGTTATAGCTTTACACGATCCTTGTTCTTTGACTTTTCTTTATCTTTATATCCTCTATCACCATCCCCCCTGGTTATTCTATCCATAACTCATCTTTATCTTCTTTACCGGTTTCTTTTTTCTTCTTTCATCCTAACTATGGACTCTACAGTCTTTCCCACAGAGACAGGTAGCATTCCCTTGCAGTTTTAGCCAACTCCAGTGTTCTCCTTTGATTCGCCCATCCTTCGAAACCTTGTTCAGTCTTAATCTACCTGTGAGCCTCTCCCAACACTGCACTCAGTACGCTCTCCTGCCTCAGAAAAATGTTTGCAACTGGGGAGGGCAGAGGGGAATTCTGGGTTTTCTGCTCACCTCAAAAATCGAAGTGTAAAGTGAAATTAAACCTTTCCTCCCAAACCAGCTTCCTCTATATTCCACAAGTGTACTAATAGCAACATACTGCCAATACCCAGTCTAAAAACCAGAAAGTCATTTTAAGTAGATGCTAACAGATGAATGAGGATTAAGGCAGAAAAGAAGATTTCAGCCAGAAGACCCCCTGTGCAAAGATCCTGAAGCATGACAAGTTCCGTGCCTTTAATGACCTGAAAGGCAGTGGGGTTGAACCACAGCTTTTGAGGGGACATAGTTAGATGGGAAAAGGAATACATTTAAGTGAAGACGTAGGAATACATTTAAGTGAAGACGTCTAGGAGTTGGCTGAAATGGGGACCCAAGCACACTAGAGCAATAGAGGCCTGCATCAGCTACTACCTTCGTACACCTCACAAACTTCCTACTCTATGCCTCCTCTCTTTCTGGAAACTGATCCTAACCCCAGTCAAGCACAGGGACAGGCACGTAACCAGCTGAGCCAATTCGAGTACTACAACTTTGGGCACTGCAACTATTCCATAACTGGAAGGTGATTCAGACCGAGCATTCTAGATCATCTAAAGAATACCTCTTCTTCTTTGATCTTATAGTATGATCATTAAGACATGAACAGAGAGCTTTGAGCACTCTCTGCTCCAACCTCATTAGAGAAGTCAAAGAAGAGAAGCGAGCATTCAGAGAAGAGTAACAAGAAGTGGAAGACTAAAAGTATCAAGCCACTATCCTTCCCAGCTACATGAGCAGATCAAAAAAAATTCCTCCTTGGAAAACAGTTAGGACGGTTCCTCAAAAAACTACAACAGAATCACCATATGAGCCAATAATTCCATTTATGGGTATATACTCAAAAAGAATTGAAAGCAGGGACTCAAAGGGCTATTTGCACATTCATATTAATAGCAGCATTATTCAAAAAGCCAAGAAGGTAGAAGCAACCCAAACGACCACTGATGAATGGATAAACAAAATGTGGTATAAACATACAATGGAACGTTACACAGCCTTAAAAAGGTAACTCCAACACATGCTACAACGTGGATGAACCTTGTGGACATTATGCTGAGTGAAATAAGCCAGACACATAAAGACAAATGCTGTATGATGCCATTTATGAGGTAACTCGAATAGTCAAATTCATAGAGACATAAAGTAGAATGGTGGTTTCCAGGGGCCAGGGAGAAGCACAGAATGTGGAGTTGTCGTTTAATGGATATAGTTTTAAAACTATATGTCTCAGTTTTAAAAGATGAAAAGAGTTCTAGAGATTGGTTGCATAACAATATGAATGTACTTAACATTACTGAACTACACACTTAAAAATGGTTAACATAGGGGCCTGCCCTGTGGCATAGTGGTTAAGTTCAGCATGCTCCGCTTCAGTGGTCTAAGTTCAGACCCGAAGCTCGGACATACACCACTCGTCAGTTAATGCTGCGGCAGCGACCCACATATAAAGTGGAGGAAGACTGATAAGGTGTTAGCTCAGGGCTAATCTTCCTCAAGCGAAAAAAGAGGAAGATTGGCAACAGATGTTAGCTCAGGGTTAATCTTCCTCAGGAAAAAAACAATGGTTAAGATGGTAAATTCTATGTTATGTGTATTTTACCACAATTAAAAAAACTTTTAGGGGACCAGCCTGTGGCAGAGGGGTTAAGTTCACATGCTCTGCTTTGGTGGCCCAGGGTTCACCAGTCTGGATCCTAGGCACAGACCTACACACTGCTCATCAGGCATGCTGTGGCTGCATCCCACACAGAAGAACTAGAATGACCTACAACTAGGATATACAACTATGTACTGGGGCTATGGGCAGGAAAAAAAAACTTTTTTTTTTTTTTAAGATTCCCCTAATCACTTGCCACTGAAAAAAAGGCCTATTGAATATAAAAACTGATACCTAAGTATAGTACTCAACCTTGATATTAGAATTGACCAAGTCAGTTTGGGCTACAGGGTGGGAAGAATTTCTCCTCACAGGCTGTGAAGTTGACAGTTCTTGTTATACTGTAGCAAACAAGCTGGTTAACCCGATGTGTTCTGGAACTCAAACTATATGCTCACCTTTAGGGAAACTGACAGAAAAATGTCAGGATATTAAACTGTTCAGGCTATTTCTTACATATTTTTCAGTACAGTGCCTCAAGAAAAACAAGCTTAGGTATAAATCAGACTGCCTTAAAGCAGAAACAGAACAGTGACCAGGACACAAAGGGCCTTAATCCCACTCTCCAATGAGATCCAAAAGTTGCAGTCTCTACCTGACACCAAGCCAAAGTCAGTACGTTGATTAGGAATGGAGGTCAGAGGAGGATCCAGGACCGGAGAATCCCAATAGGCCAGGTCCCTCAGAAGGATCTCCTGTTAGTCGTTACCTACTCCACCTTCCACCATGATAAGCCATAATCAAAAGGGCTGCAGCCTGGAGGAAGGGGGCCAACTAGCACGGCTTTATAATTCCAAGCAGAAAAGCAGAGCTCCAAGAAAGCAATCACCAGAGCAGACTTCAACTCAAAAACTGCAACATTTAAATTGCTTAATAAGTAATACAGTTTCATTAATAACATAAAATAACTTAAATCTATAGACAGGTAATAGACTTTTTTTTTTTTTTTGCTGAGGAAGACTGGCCCTGAGCTAACCCATGCCCATCTTCCTCTACTTTATATGTGGGACGCCTACCACAGCATGGCTTTTTGCCAAGCAATGTCACGTCCGCACCTGGGATCTGAACCGGCGAACCCCGGGCCACCAAAAAGCAGAACGTGCGAACTTAATGGCTGCACTACTGGGTCAGCCCCGGTAATAGACTTCTAAATTGTTGTACCAAAAAAACCTCCAAGTCTGGCAAAGAGAAGCCTGAATACCAAATAGAATCTCCAGGTACCCCTAACTGCTCTACAAAGAAGCAGCACGCTAAGCAAGCATGGCCGCCATCAGAAGAATCCCCTCCACTATCTCCCTTAGGTATCATGAAAGACAAAAGGCAACGAACAAGGAGTTGCATCCCAGCTGCAGCAGGCACAACAAAGGAAGGGCAGATTGATCAAGAAACCCCAATGTAATGAAAAAGTTTGTCCTTGTTAGCCTTGTTTAGGGAGACGCTGGACCTGCAGCCAATGAACCCCACTTTTTCCTTCCCACCGCCAAATTTCCTTTCAATTGTAAATATCTCAGAAGGTTTGCCACACAAAGACCTAAATGAAAACATGCTTGAAGAAAGAACACAAATAAGAGACAAATTTAAGAAATGCTATAAGAGACTGGGGAAGTAAGGGGGATCAAATATCTTGGAAATATTTATTATTGCCTTAAAATAAACACAAGTATATACACAAACTCCTAGGGCCAGAGATTATAAAAAGTATATCCTGAGCCAGCCCTGATGGCCTAGTGGTTCAGCGCACTCCACTTCAGCGGTCCAGGTTCAGTTCCCAGGCATGGAACCACACCACTGTCTGCCAGTAGCCATGCTGCGGCGGTGGCTCACATAGAAGACTAGAAGAACTTTCAACTAGAATATACAACTATGTAGTGGGGCTTTGGGAAGGAAAAGAAAAAAAAACAGATGCTAGCTCAGGATGAATCTTTCCTGGCCAAAAAAAAAAACGCATATCCATAAAAACCCAGGCTAAAATTTCATACAACATCAATACAACATAGAAAGGAGAGACCAAGGGACACGTGAGAGTACTGAAGTATTTAAGAGGAAGATGTATAAATTTCAGAGTTTAATAAATCAACTGGGATATGAGATATTAAGTTAAGGACAACCATGGTAAGTTCACTAGGACACATCGTACTAAGATAATTCTCAAGCAGGATCCAGCTACATTTCCAGATGCATTTTACTTCAATAAAACAAAAGGTTTATAGAATATTACCCCAGCAATTCTTACTTGCTGTTAAAAAAACAAACAAAACCATACCTAGGTAAAAATTATTTTGATGACACTTTTCAAATGTTATTTCAAATGATTTTAAAATTATTTTATTTTTAACTGCTGACACGAACCTAATCTTTTAAAAATTAATTATTTTTAACATTTTTCATGTTGTACAACAAGCTTTTGCTACTAACTGGCGCTAATATTTTCAAGACCACAACTAAGTTTTCTTTCTTATTAAAATAAGAAAATCCTCTAATACATTCTGACATCCACAAAGCAAATATCTACTTCCAGGAGGAAAAGAAGAGTCTAAATTCAAATGGAAAAGGTGACAGAAAACAAAAGATGATGAACAGTTAAATAGTAATTAATAAAGAAGGAAAAAAAGGGAGAATATACTAGTAAACAAGGAAATTTGACAGTTATAAAAAAGAAAATTAAAAATACAAAAGCTTTCAAAGAGAAACACAGTAGGAAAAGTTTATCTATCATAAATAATCAACCACACAAATGAACGTTTTATTCCCCACAATGAGAGCCCAACAAGTTGTGATTATTTGAACGAATCAGTTGATAGAGAATTCAAAATTCAAAAGAAACCAATCTGCAGAAGTGACAGTTAGCCTCTCTCATCCTGGACAGTAACTTTTACAGGAAAATATGGCATCACATTTCAAAAGTCTTAGGGGAGACAAAGACTCAAGAGTATGGTATGAGTCAAGGTCCAACTAGGATATGAAAACAACTCAGTGTATTTTTAATTAGGAATTTAATGCAGACAACGAGTTACACAGGTGATAGAACAGCTGAGAAGCCAAAAAAGGAACTGTAAGG
Source organism: Equus quagga (assembly GCF_021613505.1). Taxonomy (NCBI): domain Eukaryota; kingdom Metazoa; phylum Chordata; class Mammalia; order Perissodactyla; family Equidae; genus Equus; species Equus quagga. The sequence continues at coordinate 81,498,127 of NC_060277.1, read as the reverse complement.
CGACCTGTTGGATTAGCAACAGCAGGAAGCCATTACCAACCATAGACTAGGGAGACAGAGAGGAGTGCAGGCTGCCGGAGTCACCTGGCAGAAAGTGGAAAGCCAGTGGAGCTGTCCAGGGGCGGCTAGAACCATGGAGGAAATGCAGCCGCTGACAGAGAGAGGGAGAGGGAATAATGCTCTTCCCTTTCTCCCATCCTCCCGCTCAATTTCTCACCAGTGCCTCCCAGACTCAGCCAGAAGACAGCAGACATGGTAGCCTGGGAAACAGACAAGAGGCAGCCCCCTTGCAAGAGGGAGCAGGAAGGAGCAATGACATGAAATGTGTCTGAAAACAAGCAGGGCTTGGACTGGCATAAATTCTGTTCAGAAAAAATAATTTTAAAGACTAAAAAGTTCAACACTAATGATTTTCCACTTACAAATTCTATACAACTGATCAAACTTGAATTAATAACTCCTTTTCTAAGAAATTTTTACCTTACTTGGACTTAAATTTAAGGCTAGGCTCCATATATTACAGTTCCTCTCAGACTTGTACAATACAATATTAGTTCTAATGAAGCTCCCGTAGAGTGGTTATGTTATTTTTTAAATTAAAAATCAATTTACTGTAGGAGAAAGTAATCTGACTAAAGTAAGGGTTCTTTTTTTTGGAATCAGGTCAACCTCAAACAAACATTTAATTAATAAGTCCCCCAAAAAGTTAAAACCATACCATTTAAATCTGCATTTTCAAATCTGACCCAGACTATTTTCTCCTTTTCTTCTGTTAGAGGTGTTCCACTGTAAGCCTGCATAGTAAACAGAAAGGTTTGAATAAAAATGTTTTACAGCTCTAACATTAGTGATGTTCAAAACAAAGAATAACTTAAATAAGCCAACCCTATCCTTCTCCAACTTCACCAATCCTACATCTTAGGAAGCAGCATATTTTAAATATTTTTACTCCCAAAGAAAGTTACCCGAGAGTCTGATAACCTTGGTCAAAAAAGGTGTTTTTAATCTATTAAAGAATTGCAGAATCCTAAAATACAATGATCACAGTCTATCAGGAAGCATCACTATAATTTAAAGGCACTCAAAAAACTAAACCATCCCCTATATTGGTCTATAAACAAGAAGGTTTAAAAAATAAACAAAACTAGGGGTCGGCCCTGTGGCACGCACTCCACTTCAGCAGCCCAGAGTTATGCGGGTTTGGATCCTGGGTGTGGACATGGCACCATTCATCAAGCCATGCTGAGGCGGCATCCCACATGCCACAACTAGAAGGACCCACAACTAAAAATATACAACTATGTACCGGGGGGCTTTGGGGAGAAAAAGAAAAAATAAAATCTTTAAAAGAAAAATAAAACTACCACATATATTTATTTAGTTCTCAGGTGTTTATGATCAGGTAATTACACTCTACCTAGAAATTTCAAGAGTATTACTTTCTGCTCGCCTCCAGTTCTGGGTGGAGGGCACAGGCCAGGGGTGAGGATGGAAAAAAAGAAGTATTCCTTTTTTAGTCTCTTATCTGGCTTTTAGACCCACCCTGCAAGCCTGCAAGGGTCACAAAGATAAGCATAAACTGCCATAAAGTCACAGGAAAAGTATCACTGGCACCCATCAGTATTCAAAGGGAGTCATCTCTCCATAGAGCAATTGCTATTATTTAAAGTTTTTTTAAAGATTGTATATACTTAGAAGCATTTAGAATGTCGACAAAAGAGCCGCAACATTTTCAATTATAAAGGGGTACTCAGTTCACAGAACAATTATTTAGTATAAGTTGTATCAAAAGCATACAATCTCATACATAATTCCATATACATGACCTGCTTTAAATTTCCAGGCCAAGTTACAGCCCCATACTGCAGCATACAAGGTTAACAGCCATTGGAAACACTGTTAAAAAACAGGGTTACTTTAATAGTAGGTTTGCTATACAAAAATATTATCTTACACATCCTTACAATTTCAATTGTCTTGTTTAAAAAACAAGTGAGATGTGTATTGGGCAATTGATTCCCTTGGAGAGGAGGAAAACCTGCACTAAAACCAACTAATTCATCAACTTTATCTTGAACCACCTCATCCACATCTTCTTCCCCTTCTTCCTTGGTCTTGCTCTTCTCATTCTTGAAAACTCTCTTGTTTTGAAATAAACTTATTACTTTGGAATAATTTTAGATTATTAAACATAGTACAGAGTTCTCATATATCCCTCGGCCAGTTTCCCCTAATGTTAACTATCTAATTCTTACCTTACCATGGTAGATTTACCAAAACTAACACTGGTGCATTCCTATTAATTCGGCCCCAGACTTTATTTGGATTCCATCAGTTTTTCCACTAATGTCCTTTCTCTGCTCCAGGATCCAATCCAGGTTACCATGCTGCATTTAGGACATCTTTCCTATATCAGGCTCTCCTTTAATCTGGTAAAGCAGTAACATTTTTTAAAATTGTCTTCAGTTCAGCAGATTTATTATAAGGCAGCTTATCACCTGCCGTATTATTTAACATTCTCCCAATACCTCTGCAACATTTGCAAGATGCTCTCCTTTGATTTCTGGGCAATATGCAGAACAGAGCAAGGTTGAAAGAGGCCTTTCAGTGTAACGGGATTCTTGAACTTCTTCCCTTTCCCCTATCGGGGGGAAATCAGACTTTCATAACAAGGCTTGCATACTTGTGCTATGTCTTCAAGTTTTCCTCTCTCCTTAGCACACATGGTGTTCTTTACTAAGCATTTTTCAGAAAATTCTGGGAAGCTGTCTGAAGCACCTGAGTGTTGCTTCTTGTGTGTCTTCCTGCAGGTTCACACAAAGAAGGCATGTGACATCACGTCATTTTGGCACCCAGCTTCTATGATGTCCTTTGCCCGTGTTTCGATATTTTATTCTCAGTGAGGCACAGAGTCCCCCAGTGCCCATGCAGCTTTCACCTGCTCTCTTGATGAGGTCAGTATGCCGCCACAGAAAAGCTGGGTTTTCCCCAAGCACTGATTATTAGCCCTCCTTCTTCAACCAACACTCAACCGCCCTAGCCCTCTTATTCAGAGTCAACACTTTTACCCCATTGCTAACAGGACTTATTTATTTCTCCTTTTATTTCTTATCTGGTTTCTAACACATATACACACTCATAAGCACAAAGTTACTGCTGAATTTTAAAAGACACAGTTACAGGGGCTGGCCCGGTGGTGTAGTGGTTAAGTTTGCACACTGCTTCAGCAGCACGGGATTCGTAGGTTTGGCTACTGGGTGCAGACCTACGCACTGCTCATCAAGCCATGCTGTGGTGGCATCCCACATACAAAAATTAAGAGGAAGGGGCCGGCCCGGTGGCACAGTGGTTAAGTGTGCACGTTTCACTTCGGCAGCCCAGGGCTCACCAGTTCAGATCCTGGGTGCAGACATGGCACCACTTGGCAAGCCGTGCTGTGGCAGGCGTCCCACATATAAAGTAGAGGAAGATGGGCATGGATGTTAGCTCAGGGCCAGTCTTCCTCAGCCAAAAGAGGAAGATTGGCAGTAGATGTTAGCTCAGGACTAATCTTCCTCAAAGAAAAAAAAAATTAGAGGAAGATTGCCACAGATGTTAGCTCAGGGCCAGTCTTCTTCGCCAAAAAAAAAAGACAGCTACAATCACTGTGGCTATGTTGTGTTGTTTTATTTTTTCACTGTAGAGAAAATAACTTCCATTGAGTGCTACTGTCAACAGCATAAATTTTTTTTTCCTGAGGAAGATTCGCCCTGAGCTAACATCTGTTGCCAATCTTCCTCTTTTTGCTTGAAGAAGACTTGCCCTGAGCTAACATCTGTGCCAATCGTCCTCTACTTTGTATGTGGGTTGCCACCCCAACATGGCTGTCAACAAGTGGTGTAGGTCTGCACCTGGGGACCAAACCAGGGCCCCAGAAGCAGAGCCCAAAACTTAACCACTAGGCCATAGGGCTGGCCCCCAAAAGCATAATTTTTAATTAGAGCAAATTATTCTATATGGACCATGTATCATAATTTGATTGACTACTACTAACGTTTGGGCTGGCTACAATTTTTATGCTGAAAATGTAAAAGTTTTATACACACTGAAATGAAAAGTTCTGAGCTCTGACTTTTTTTATTGTTGAATTAATCTTTCAAAATAAATTTTCCTAAGTACAATTATTAGATTAGAGGGCACAGCTAAGGGCTTCTACCAGCCATCAATGACATTTGTTGAACACAAAGGGAATTCACTTTACTTGTCACAGCTGAAGAAGCTGATACAGCTAAAGAAGCTGATACGGCTAAAGAAGCTGATACGGTCTAACAACACATTTTCTCCCTTTGGGGGTATTTGGAGACCCAGAGAATAATTTCTAGGCTCCATGCATTTGACGATTCCCAGAAGAGAGCAGGAGGTGAAACATAACATCAGCAAAATAAATCACTTTCCAAATGGCTGACCGCCAAGTACTAATGTGGGATTCTAGATTAAATGTGGGAAAAAAGAGACAGTGGGTCACCAAATCTGGCCCACCACCTGTGTTCATAAGTAAAGTTTTATTTTAACACAGGCAGGCCCTTGCCTTTACAGAAAAACCAGTGCTGAGCAGTTGCGACAGACACTGTATGAACTGCAAAGCTTATGTGGCCCTTTACAGAAAAAGTTTGCCAACTGGTACACCAGAACCATGAAGCCTTAAGGACAGGCACCGCGGGTCCTCCCAGCTGAACAGTGCCTGATCCATAGTGGGTGCTCAAGTGTCTGCTGCCTGAATTTTTGCTTTCCTTCCACAGTAACTAGAATAACGACTTGCATAGCATAACTTTCTTGAAAGAATATTCTCATTCTTAGATCCACGACTACAACTTCACTTCCATTGTTACTACTCTGATGCAGATCTTCACGGTCAATTGCATGGATTATTGCCTTTACGTATAACCGCTCATAAAAACTCAACCTTCTACCTTCCAGCATTTCACTCTATCTGTTTTAGCAGCCCCCTATTTTCAATCTATTACTCAATCTAGTACTCTTGTTTCTCTAGCAAACTCTCCAACTAGTCCCTCAAAGCCTCTAACCACAGCCTCTCTCCTCTAGCTGACGGGAACTGCTGGCTACGCAGGGTTTCCACTAGCACTAAAGGTGCCTTTGTAAAAATGTCATAAAGAGGTACTCTAGGGGCAGGCAAATTACAAAAATTTTTAAATGCCCCTCACTTGGAACTAGCCTCATGCCAGGGCTCAGGGTTTAAGAAAAAGGAGCAATCTGTAGAAGACCAAGTTGGATTTCAGGCTCAGTCTGCTCTCTAGCCCTGGCAATCCGTGCAGAGCACAAGACGCCTGAAGGCCACAGCAACACTGTTGCCTACCACACCCAGCCAGCCAGTTTCCTTCGACACCAAACATCCAACCTTTCCATTCATTTCAACTAATGCTATTCCCAACGTCCTTAGGAACTTGACTCTTTCACTCTTTCTTTGCTACCCATTCCCTTAGCAATTAAATATTCAATCTGTACTATGTGTCACACTTACTGATATGTTGTTATTATCTTTGGTTGTTTCAAGCAATTTGAGTTCCCTTATTTTTTTTTTTTTAAGATTTTATTTTTTTCCTTTTTCTCCCCAAAACCCCCCAGTACATAGTTGTATATTCTTCGTTGTGTGTCCTTCTAGCTGTGGCATGTGGGACACTGCCTCAGCGTGGTTTGACGAGCAGTGCCATGTCCGCACCCACGATTCGAACCAACGAAACACTGGGCCGCCTGCAGCGGAGCGCGCGAACCTAACCACTCAGGCACGGAGCCAGCCCCATTGAGTTCCCTTATTAACCAAGTTCCTCGAGAAAGGAAAGTACTTATTTTTCCTTACAGGCCCCACAGACCTTGTGATCGTGGCCTACTTTCATTAAAGTTGACTGAGCATAAAGGAATACCAACATTTCTTGGTACTTTCCTTTATTTGATGAATACAATTGAACTCTGGATTTTAGACTTTTCTAGGCTCTCACAAAGCTGGAACACTGAATCTACGAATGTCCTTTTGAACAGTTCAGTTTCAGATAACTTGGCAGCCAGAGAACACTGACATCACCACAGGGAAAAGATACAGAAACCTTTCTCTTCAGTAGTTCCACTAAACAGTGCTTCCCAAAGCTGCCGTTTCACAAGAATCATCTGAGATTCTTACTACAGACACAGTTACTGGACACCACCTCAATTCCACCGAGTCAAACCATCTGGGAGAGGGGCCTGGAAATTATTATTTTTAACAAGTTGGCCAAGTGATACTTATGTTACGTCTGGGCATCAGTGCTCTAGAGATGATCCCAGGAGGGCTGCCCTCATTCTTTATTCTCACATTTACATAGAGGGAACAGCCAGGGGCTTACTCTCACATAAGTCAGAGTACCAATGCATCCTCTACGTGGCATAAAAATACTGCTCAACATGAAAGAGATGCAGATTTGTGCTCAGTATAGTATTTAGTTAATATACTATCTAGCTAACGAAATGCACAGCATACTGCTTTTCTCACTTCAGACAGACAACATTTAACTAAGACAAGATTTTGGAAATAGAACCCAACTAGAGAGCCCCAAGTCCCATCTCTCAACTCACATCTCACCTTGATTCCTCTTAGGAGAGCAAGTCCTGAGGAATAATTGTGCCACTGTCAGCACAAAACTAAGGCATATCTAATAATAATAACAAACATAATTCTACCCTATCAATGCTCAGGATGCTAAAACATCAAAAGTCGTTCTGAAGTTGACGATACTAGTGTCAAGTTTAGGAAACAGAATATTTCAGAGCTTCCCTGGCCAATGATAAAACCTACTATTTCTGAAACCATATAGACACTTACCTGTGGCACAACATCTTGTAGAAAAGTCACAACACTTTCCATGTAGGACTGCTCCCTGAAAAGGGGTGAAATGGAGAAAATTTATCATTAACAGCTTCAGACAGAACATAGAAAAGAGCTTTCCACAAGCCCTAATAAAGTCATTCATAACACTGAAAAAAGAAAGAAGGGGCCAGCCTGCTGGCACAGCGGGTAAGTTCACACATTCTGCTTCAGTGGCCCAGGGTTCACCACTTTAGATCCTAGGCAGGGACCTACGCACTGCTTGGCAAGCCATGCTGTGGCAGGCCTCCCACATATAAAATAGAGGAAGATGGGCACAGATATTAGTTCAGGGCTAATCTTCCTCAAAAAAAAAAAACAACTCTTGGGGCCAGCCCAGCGGCACAGCGGTTAAGTGCACATGTTCCAATTCGGCAGCCTGGGGTTCACTGGTTCGGATCCCAGGTACAGACATGGCACCGCTTGGCAAGCCATGCTGTGGTAGGCATCCCACATATAAAGTGGAGGAAGATGGGCATGGATGTTAGCTCAGGGCCAGTCTTCCTCAGCAAAAAAAAAAAAAAGAGGATTGGCAGAAGTTAGTTCAGGGCTAATCTTCCTCAAAAGAAAAAAACCAACTCTCATCACCTGATAGTTCTGCTAACCTGCTTTTTAGTTTTTTTGTATTTCTTATTAAATGCAAATGAGATTTTAACATTTTTAAACATTATCTCTTCTTAAAAGTCATGCTCTCTTAATATGATATAGATAACTTCTAACTCTTATTTGCAGGAGTGATGACAGAAGACTTGGCTAAGGCGGGACCTTCCTCTTGAGTCAGAGCAGAAGAATGTCCTAGTTAGAGCAAGAAAAATTGTTGCTGATGACTCAATATTTAGTGATCTTCTCTTTAAACTGGTTATGAACCTAGCTCCTTACCTGTATATACAGCAAAATGAATCTGTATTTTGCTGCGGGTGCAGGCATTAGAAGGAGTTATGAAGAGGTCCTCCCAGAACTTTTGGCATAGACAAAATATGGGAAAATGTTAAAAATGCAAAAAAATGATACTGCTGAGGACACTACTATCTTAAATGGGAAGTATATGGATATCGCCAAGTAGAGAAAAGAATTTTCCTCAAAACACCAAATCAAACTCATTTCAGAGAGATGTGAAAAATTACATTTAAAGAAAATGTGAGTTATCCTACATCCTATAAAAAAGCAATAGGCCTTAGACACCTACAAAAACTAATTAGGCCTACCTCTCCAACCTCATTTTTCTGCCACTCTCCTAACTTACTCTGCCTCAGTCATATGCAACTTCAATTCCTACAATACACCAAGCTAAGCTCTTCTTTTTTTTTTTTTTTTTTTTTGAGAAAGATTAGCCCTGAGCTAACTGCTGTCAATCTTCCTCTTTTTTCTCAGGAAGACTGGCCCTGAGCTAACATCCATGCCCATCTTCCTCTACTTTATATGTGGGACGCCTGCCACAGCATGGCTTTTGCCAAGCGGTGCCACGTCTGCATCCGGGATCCAAACCGGCAAACTCCGAGCCGCCAAAGCAGAACGTGTGCACTTAACCGCTGCGCCACAGGGTTGGCCCCCCCAACTCTTCTCTGAATCAAGACCTTTAAACTAGCTTTCTTCCTGCCTGCACTCCTTCCCATACTCTTCCCTCCCTTTCAGATCTCCAGCCTAAGTGTTATCTCCCGAGATAACTTCCCTGACAGCCTTACATCACACTCCCCACTGTCATTCTCCATCATAGCACACTGAGCGCTGATGAGAGCCTATAATTACTTTACTTGTTTACTGTTTCCCTTACTAGAATGTAAACTCTACCACAGCAAGGTCTATTTACCTTATATCTCCAGAACCTATAAGCCAGGACTTAGGCACGGAGTAGAAGTTCAAGCATTATTTGTTAAAAGAATACTAAATGAATCAAAGATTTCTCTATTGCATAACAAAAAGAGCAATATATGTTGAATATCACATGGTGAGGTGGCATAGAATACTGCCTAAGTGCACAGACTCTGGAGACACACTACCTAGGTTTGATCCAGGTTCCCTTCCTTGGCTGTCACCAAGGACAATTTACTTAATTTCTCTTTGCTTTGGATTCCTCATCTGCAAAATGAAGACTGAAACGGTACCTAACTCATAGCTAATAATATGCTTAACTTGTCGCCATGGTCCATAGTTAGCAAAGAAACATAGCCCTGGGAAATGCAGGGGGGAGAAAAGGAAGTCTTATGGTAAAATATCATACTATACATATACTTTTGTTAGTCTGAGAAGACATTCTTTACGTAACATGAGAAATTGCCCAAGGGAGATAACCCAAACGCTATAATTCCCTTATGAGCATTTTAAAAGGCAGAAAACAAATTTCACCTCCTTAGGCAGGTATTGAGGTCTTAACTGTTTACTGCCAAACGACGTTAAATACATCGACTTTGCTGCATTTCATTTATGAAGATAGCTAGCCTTTCCCACATCTGCTCACTCTACTCCCTTTGCCTAAAATGTACCTTTGATTCTAACTGTCCAAACTCTATTCAGCCTTGAAAGTACACTATAAATGTTAGCTTCTTAATAAAACCTTTCTGGATCTAAAGTACTAAAATATTCCCTCTAAATTCTCATGATGTTTTGCTGCATCTTCTTTATGGATTATAGTGATTTCAAGTATACATATCTTAAAACCACATTAGAGGGGCCAGCCTGGTTAAATTCCCACGTTCCCCTTCTCGGCGGCCTGGGGTTCGCTGGTTCGGATCCCAGGTGCAAACATGGCAAAAAGCCATGCTGTGGTAGGCGTCCCACATAGAAAGTAGAGGAAGATGGGCATGGATGTTACCTCAGGGCCAGTCTTCCTCAACAAAACGAGGAGAATTGGCAGTAGTTAGCTCAGGGCTAATCTTCCTCAAAAGAAAAAAAACAAAAGAAAAAAATCCCACCTTAGGTTATACGCTCCTAGGAAGTACAGATATACTTTGTCAAAGAATGCTTAAAATATAGAAATGTACTCTTTACGAGTTTGACTTTGGAACTTTCTGACTGAGACCCAGAGTAAGAGATACATTTTACATCATGACCTAGTAAACATATACATATATAGGAATATATCTTTGTGTGTGTCACAAAACAATACTCTCAACATCATTTTCTATTATACTCTATTTCATTTTTTAAATAGTTGTCCTGACCCACTAAATTGACTTAACGACTCGCTAACTGTTAAATCTGGAGTTCAAAAACACATAACCCTTCAGCATTTGGCCTAGTGCTTTTCATGTAGTCTATAAATGTGCTGAATACACCAACTTGCCCCTCCAATTATTCCTTTTATTTGGCCTTGGCAATGATATTTATCATCCTGTAGAGCCAAAATTAAATAGATTTTACAAAAGTATGCACTGCCCAGAAAGGAAGCCTGAATGTTAGTGACTAGCAGTCTGAGGAATCCTTTCTTCAGCTATTAGGAGTATCCGAAATTTGCTTACGTGACAGCCTGAGGGCGAACCACAACTCCACCAGTACAACGACTGGGTCTTCTGGGGGAATCTGTAGCCATAGCTTCATTCACAAAACCTGTTTCCAAAACAAAAAGATAGACAAAAAAGGATCATTACTGTTGGGAGTAGAGGGAAAGGTTTATGGTTGCTCACTAGAGATCCCTTTTCAAAAGTCCCTAAAATGTAGGAAACTTTCCCAGCAATTCCTCTTACACAAAAAAGGGGGAGGGTGAGAGAGGAAGCAGATAAAAAAAAAATTTCAAATTATCATGAGATTTCTGTATTTGGACAAAGCCTCAGAACAACATAACTAGTTCACTCCTGCTGGACCCTTTGATCTACTGTTAACAGAAACTAGAAAGATCAGAGAACCAGATCATGGGAAGGCAAGTCTAGCACAGGATCACTTTATAAAAACAAACGTGCTACCTCTGTGGGCCGAAATTAAAGAATTTACTGAAATCTTACGTTAAGATAGTGAAAATACACACGGTACAATATTTCAAGACCAAATGGAACAGTGAAGTACCAGTTTCTAACTAAGACTGATGGGAATCCATCTATGAGTAAGACTGCATATCATAACTGCATATGATGCTGGATGTTAACAAGACTTATTGTGGTGATCATTTCACAATATATACAAATATCAAACCATTATGTTGTACACCTGGAACTAATACAATGTTATGTCCATTACATCTAAAAAAAAGACTGCATGATCACAATTTAACAAGATTTTTTAAATCCTATTTGTAAACCCCCTGCTATTGTAACCTAATCACAAGAATCTAAGTAATAAAAACTTCTATGACATTAGAACCTCCTTATCCTTTCCTGTCACATCACTAAATCCTGATCTTTGAATGTCTAACAGCATCTGAATCACTGGGGAGGTTTTAAGAGCATGGAGTGTACTTGGTTAAGGTTAAAAAAGGTTTGACAGCAATATTAAAGATCTCTTGCAGGGCTCAGGTAAAGCCCACAGCCTGGAACTAATCTTGAAAACCCCTAAAACCATCACTTCTAAGTAGAGAGCATTCTATCACCTTATTTGAAAACTCGCAAACTGGTAAGTCCCATCTGCTGCAACCAAAACACCCTTTGCCCCCAGTAGCCCAGGTACCCTTTCCTCGGTGAGCACCTTCACTGCCAGCCCCTCCGCCCTCTCATTTCCATTCAACCCTTTATTTCCAGAAACACAGCCTCCCAAGAACTGTCCTTTAAGGGCCCTGTCTCCTGAGGACGACCCTCGCCAGCCCCTCAGGCCCCCCTCTCCTAAAAGACACCAGCACAGAGATACCCACTTAACCTCCAACGCGGAGCCACCACTGCCCCCGGCCGCCCTCTGGCCCCTTGCCCTGCCTCCCCTCCCCCTCCAGTCTCGACAGCTCTCCCTCGTCGAATTCCAGCCAGCCGCGCCCTCTCCCCTCACGCTGCTCGGCCCCATCCCCGCCAAGCCTCCCCAAAGCCACAGCCCCGCCAGCCTTCTCACCGGCCGCCCCGCCGGTAAACGCTGTTCACCAGCTCAAGGCTCACTGTTTGGAGTCTCCCCTCGTGATTGACGGCTACCACTTCCTACCACGCCTCAGCGGAACTACCGTCCTAGCCAATCCCAGAGGCAAATGGCTGCGGCCGGGCACCGCCCTTGGAGGTCAGCTTCGCCAACCAGCTAATAGAAAAGAGGCGGACCCGCCTCCTGAATTTATCCAATCCGCTGGGGCTCGAGGAAAAACAAAACAGTATGTAAGTTCGGGTGAAGCCAAGGTGTCAGGTTCGGTTGTGAACGCAGGCAAGTGGAGAGGAGTTGCGAGCATGTCTATTTTCCTTTGCAGGCAACACCTTCGGGGCTTTGTCAAAAAGCATCATGCCCCAGCCTCCTGTCCACCTCACCGGAGCGTCGCAGCTGGGAGTCGGAGGACAGGGGGACTGGTCTGTTTACATCGAATTCTCGCGACAGCTAGTTTGAAGCTCAGAGCACGTGGACATGACAGCTGACAATCACTTTGCGCTGGCCACTCACCCATTCCGAACCCGCCTTCTGCCCCGCCCTTTTCGGTGTGTTTACCTTCCGGGAGCCTAGGCTGGCTTGTGCTGGTGGGCAGCCCTGGAGCGAAGGAGGTGTTGATCTGAATGAGGGGCGCGCCTGGTAATCTTGTCAGTTTGAGCTAGGTTTGGGGACCACGCCTGATTCCTTCCTTACCTGTTTCCAACTCCTATATGGAAGAGATCGAGATCTCCCGGTGTATTGTCAGTTACATTTCTTTTATAATAGTGATATCATTTATTGATTTATTGAACGATCGCTCAGCGCAGTCCTAAGCACTTCATAAGTTTGATCAAATTTAATACGACAGTCCCATGAGAATATGGCTTATTCATAGGCATAGACATTGTTACAAATTGGCTGATACAGCAGTAAAAATTTTAAAAAGGTTTTAGCACAGTGGAGAAGGGAAGAGTTTAGTAGAGAAACTGCCTACCCGGAAATATGCAGTTAATCAGGTGCTAGAAGAAGAAAGATAGAGCTGAGAAACCACCCATTTGCTCTTGACCGTCAATCCATGCCAATAAATAGAACACCCAGAGTGCTATTAGGCGAGTGTTTGAACTTTGGCTTATAAAAGATTTTGAACATTCGTCTTCTTCCACTACAGAAATTCCCAGCATTATCTGCCTTTTAAGATTTGCTTCCTACATTAAACCCACTAAAGAAGAAATCATTCCAATATTCTGAATTCCTTCTGTTCTTGCGCTATGACTGGCTTACTTCCTTGTCTTTGAAATGTTTTTGGGGTGTTTCTCTTGTGCGTATCTCATTTTCCCCACCTAGAAAGTTAAATTCCTTCTAGGCCTTAGTAGACTAGGGCTTTCACATTGTTGAATTCCCCTTAACACCTAACAGCCCTGAACACAACAGGTATTTCAAAATTCAGACTTATTTGAGTTAAATAATCATTATTCTCATGCAATCCAGGCCCCAGAGCAGAAATAAAGAGGAACTCCAGAGGAGACCAATAGGTAATAATCACAAACGGGATAGCCAGCATTTATAGTAGGTTTTTTGGTTTAAATAGCTGTTTTATAAGCATTGTTAAACTCCATAATTCTTTGACTATTCCTCTGCAAAGTTATGGAAAAAACAAGGAAACAAAAGAATTGTAAAGAATACGCTTGAACACAAGCTCACCCATTCATTCATTCAACAAATATTTGAGTACATATGAAGTGTCAGGCATTTTCTAGGCTCTGGAAATACAGCAATAAACAAATCAACCAATGTGCTTGTTCTCAGCCAGAGAATTTACATTCTGGTGGGAAGACAGAAATAAAAGCACGAACAGAGAAATTCAAGTAGTGTAAAAGGCAATGAAAAACAATAAGCCAGACAAATAGAGATGGGAGATGGCTCATTTTAGGTAGTGTGGTCAGGGAAGCCCTCTCAGGAGATGACATTTGAACAAAGACCTCAATGAAGTTTGTGAGAAAGCTGCTCTAAGGGGAAAAGCAGTTTAGACAAAAGTGTTACCAAAACCAAAGTGGGTTTGCCTCCTGTTGAGTTAGATCAGACTCTCCACCAGGAGTGGCTGTCTCACAAAGTGTATTTGCGGCAAATAGCAAACCATGGGGAATCATTTCCAAAGTCATGGCGTCCCCAAACAAAAGGAAGCAGGGACCTTTATTTCAGAGGGGAATGAATATTCAAAAGGGAGTGGTGAGTATTTGCTTGTGCAGGCTCGGATGGAAAACATGCTTCCACATACACTGCAGGTTATGGTAACAAGGCCTAAGCTCCTCCTGGAGAGATCTTAGCATTAAAAATGAGGCAAAGGTCAGGGGCCGGCCCTGTGGCCGAGTGGTTGGGTTCCCCGTGCTCTACTTTGGCGGCCCAGGGCCCAGGGTTTCACAGGTTCGGATCCTGGGCGCGGACATGGCACCGCCCATCAAGCCGTGCTGAGGTGGTGTCCCACATGCCACAACTCGAAGGACCTACAACTATGTACTGAAGGGCTTTGGGGAGAACAAGGAAAAATAAAGTCTTTAAAAAGAATAATAATAAGGCAAAGGTCATAGGGGTAGCTCTTGTGGTGAGACTTGGTTTAGTTCAGGGTGGTGGGTATTACATCTCCTTAACATAACAAAAGGAAAAAACCAATTTGGAAAGACAGTTAAATGCTTCCAAACCCATCCTTCAGTTCCTCAGGGCGATTAGTCAGTGACAAAATCCCTCCTCTAGTTTTTATCCTGCTCCTAAGGTCCATCTTCTGAAACTGCTTCCTGCTGAGCGTGGGCGTTGTCGTAGGGACCAGGAGTGGAGCAGACCTTCCAGCTAATCTCAGATAGGTTTGTGGGTCACCAGAGGCATGGCCCCAAGTTGTTCCTAACAACCATCTGTAATTTTATAGCCTCAATGTGTTCAGTATATGTTTAGGATCTAGGCATACTTCCCACTCCTTCCAGCTTCCCCCAGCTCTTTTATTTTTTTGTTATTTTGTGGAAGAGTAGCCCTGAGCTAACATCTGCCACCAATCCTCTTCTTTTTGCTGAGGAAGATTGGCCCTGAGCTGACATCCATGCCCATCTTCCTCTATTTTATATGTGGGACGCCCGCCACAGCATGGCTTGAAAAGCAGTGCCATGTCCGCACCTGGGATCCAAACCGGCGAACCCTGGGCTGCCAAAGCCAGATGTGCAAACTTAACCACTGTGCCACCGGGCTGGCCCCCACCACCTCTTTTATAGTCTATGTCGACAAAAATAACCAATCTATAAATGAAAATTTGGGTGAGTTTATTCTGAGCTGTAATCTGAGGACCATGGCCCGGGGCCTTTCTTCCCAAAGGAAGAAAGAGCACCAAAGAAGTGAGGTATACAGAGTGGTTATATACCCCCAAACAGGATGTTTCATATATGATTGAACAAGAGTTTCACATCAGAGTGTGTGGTTAGCAACATCAAGCGACGCCCTACCCAAAGAGGATTTAGGTGATCTTGAGATGAACCGCTTTTCCAAGTTTTAAGATAGACCCAAACTCCTGATTAGTATGGTGGAGTTTGACCTCCATAGGCAAGGGAAGACAGAAGTTTCCATATTTATTGAGTGCATCTACTACCTGCAGCCATAGGTATAAGTTCTCTTTTCCATAATGGGTAGAATTATGAGCACTCTTAAGGAGCGCCCAAGCTGTTTGGGGACCAAAATTTTCCCTCATAGGTTTATCATCCAGCCCTTGGCTATTAGGGATCACTGGTAACCCTGTCCCTTACTTCATCAGGAGATTACACTGGTATAAATTCGTAGAAGGGTAGAGTGGAAATTAATGGTAATTGGAGAAGCTCTTCAGATATTGTGGCCCTTTTTGCTGCTGCATCTGCCATGTTATTCCCTTTTATGGCCCCTGATTCCCCACTTTGATGGCCTTTACAATGGACCACAGCTACTTCTTTGGGGTCCCGTACCAGTTCTAGCAGTTTAAGTATCTCTGGCCCATCTTTAATTTCTTTACTGCTGCTGTTAAGAAGTCCTCTTTCTTTCCAAATGGCTCCATGGGTGTGAATTACAGAGAAAGCATGTTTACAGTCTGTGTATATTGTTATTATTTTTATCCCCCAATTCCAAAGCTCTGGTGAATGCAATTATTTCTGCCTTTTGGGCCAAAATGCCTGGTGTCAGCCCCTTGGCTTCTATGCTTGCATGCAGAGACACTACTGCATAACCTGCTCTTCTTTGTTCGTTATTCATGAAGCTGCTTCCATCTACAAACCATACTTCCTCTGCATTAGGCAAGTTTGCTCCTGAGATCTCTGCAGCTAGAGTAAACCCGATCAATCACTTCTGGACAAGCATGGGTAATAGGGCCATTGGAATCAGGGAGCAGGGTAACTGGTTTTAAGGTATGACAGGGTTTTAAAGAAATCTGAGGGGAATCTAGCAGCTTAGCCTGATATTGTAGTATTCTATTTGGAATAGCCATAGATGTCCTTTAGTCTATGGTAGGCTAGAGATTTGATGGGGGGGTCCACACTGTCATAAGTTGGCCCATGGTCAGTTTTTCAGCTTTCTTGATTAAGAGGCAGGGGGCGGCTACAGCTCTCAAGCTTGGGGGCTATTCTTTCTCCACAGTAATAAGTTACCACTCCTTTTAGGGGTACCAACATTTGGGTTAGCACTCCTATAGCTATTCCCTGTCTTTCATGAACATATAGATCAAATGTTTTGCTCAGGTCTGGTAAGGCCAGTTCAGGCGCTTCTATTAGCAAGTTTTTAAGCTTATTGAAAGCTTGGTCACATAGCTTATCCCATTCGAAGGGGTCCGTTTCTGGCCCCTGCGGTTTATCATAGATATCTTTAGCAATTAATCTAAAGTTAGGGATCCAAATGCGGCAAAAGCCAGCCATCTCCAAGAATTCTCATAGCTGCCTCTGAGTTTTTGGTGAAGCAAGGTGACATAGTACCATTTTCCTCTCCTGGAGAAGGCTATGTTGTCCCCTTGAAATGATGAACCCCAAATACTTTACAGTCTCTTTAGATAGTTGTGCCTTCCCTTTAGACACTTTATTTTTCTTACTGGCTAAGAAGTTAAACATATTTAACTCTATTCTGATGCTATCTACCTGGGGATAGAATCAGATCCCACAGGTTAAGGGTTCAGTCCTACAGGATTACCCTTTGCCTCCCGTTTTAGATGCCAGTTGTAAATCTAGTTTGTCACCTGTGCTTCTGACCAACCAGCCACAGACCAGAGGTTCCCACAACCCCCTCCTTGGGCTTGATTAATTTGATAGAACGGCTCACAGAACTCAGGAAAAGATTTTACTTAGCAACTGGATGGAGGAGAAGCATAGAGAAAAACATGTGGGGAAGGGGTGTGGAGCTCCCAGACCCTCCCTGGGCATGCCACTCTCCCCGAATCTCCACATGTTCACCAACCCCGGAAGCTCTCCGAAACCCATCCCTTTGGGTTTTAATGGAGACCCCATGACCTAGGCACAGCTGATTAGATCGTTGACTATTGGCAACTCAATCTTCAGCCCCTCTCCCCACCCCAACGCTGTCGCGGCGTCCCACATAAAACAGAGGAAGATTGGCACAGATGTTAGCTCAGCGACAATCTTCCTCACACAAAAAAATATAAGGCAAAGGTCATAGGCATAGCTCTTGTGGTGAGGCTTGGTCTGGTTCAGAGTGGTTGATGATTACATCTCCTTAACATAAGAAAGGAAAAAAACTATTTGGAAAAACAATTAAATGCTCCAAATCCACCCTTGAATTCCCTGGGGCAATTATTTGGTGACAAAAGGAACAACAAGCACAAAGGCCCTAGGAAAGGAGGGAATTCTGAGGAAGAACAAGAAAAACAGTATGATTTAAAGAAAGTAAACTAAGTAGAAAATGATAGCAAACTAGTCAGGAGAGATAAGCAGTGGCCGGCTGGAGCATGGTCTTATATAGAATTATAAGTGTAACTGCGGACCCTTCAGGACCAATTCAGCTGACCCCGTCTCTTATCAACAGAGTGACTAAGAATTGCCTTTCAGAAAATCTGCAAAGTCATGTAGCCAGGGCATGCGTAAAAGAAGAAATCGTGACCTGAACCAACCTTGGAATTAAAGATCCTCCTCCCCACGGACCCCAAGGGCTGGGACACCACTGGAATGTGACAGGTGGACTCTTATCAGAAGTGAGGGGTCCCTCACTCACGAAGATCCGGTGTTAAAATTCCTTCCCCACCTCATCAAAAATGTGTAGAACCCCATGATAAATGTTTAGAACCCTGTCAGAAATGTTGAAAACCTTACCATAAATGCTCAAAGCCCACAAATCAAAACCTGTCCTGCCAGCATTTCTACGTGCCAGCCTGTTCTCACTAACCTCTTAAATTTTGCCCCAAATCCTGAACTGGGGAGACAGATCTGAGGGTACATGCCCCCTGTCTCTCTGCAGATTGATCTCGCAGAATAAAAGCTGATTTTTCCCCCAAATGCTGATACCGTTGACAAATAGAAATGGCAAGCAAATAGGATATATTGGAGAATATGAGGAAACCATTTGGTGTAAACCTAATTAGGCCTGACCTTGTTTTTCCCAAAGGGCCTGACTGAGGCCTTTGAGCATGCATTGTATATCTGCTTTAGATATTCCCTATGGCAGGAACAAAGGCCCTTGAGATAAAGGTGCAACTTCCCTCCCCCTCCCAACGCTGGCATTTCCTTAAGGATTAAGCATCTTTCCTTAGGCTAGAAACTGATTGCTGCGCTCACCTGTGACCACCCAGCTCCGAGACAACAGACTTGCTTCCTGCTACACCCACCAAGATAGCAGACCCACTACCTGCTGTGTCCATCAAGCGCTGTGCCGACAGGGCAATCTTGTGACTATTGTGGGAGGGACATTTCAATCATATGTGAAACACCCTCTTTGGGGGTATATAACCACTCTGTACACCTCACTTCTTTGGTGGCCTTTCTTCCAAAGGAAGAAAGGCCCCGGGCCATGGTCCTCAGATTTTAGCTCAGAATAAACTCTCCCAAATTTTCATTTATAGATTGGCTATGGGTTATTTTTGTCAACACCATAATCAACTGGCTTGTTTAAGCACATCGGGCAGTGAACTGTAATTTTATGCGGTAACACAAGGCGTTTCAATTTTATTCTAAAGTGGGAATCTACTAAAGGACTTTCGGCTAGAAAATGTCATGATCATATTTACATTTCCAGAATATCATTCTGTCTACTACACGGAGAATAAACTGTTGTCAGAGAGGAGACAAGAGTGGAAGCAGTGGGTCAAGTAGGGGGGCTGTTTCAGCAGAGGAGGTGGGAGATGCAGCCCAGAAAGGGGCCCAGAAGTGAAGCAAGAGGTGAAAAGTAATCAATTCCAGAATATTTTGGAAGAGAGAATTGAAAGAACTTGATAATGGGTTGGATGTGGGATAGAAGGAAAAGAGAATCAAGAATGACGCCTGTGTTTTGGGCCCGAGCAACTGAGTGATGACATTTACAGACGTGATGAACGCTGGTGAAGCTACACATCTTTTAGGGGTGTGAATTTCTGTGCCTTAGTTTCATCCTTTGTAATTGTAGAAAGACTATTATAAGCCTCACAGGACTTTTATGCAGAGTAAGTAAATTTAAAATTCTTAGAACCAGTTGGAAATTTCTCCAAATTAACTAGTTAACTAATTAACCAACTAGTTCTAATTACTCCATTTTTTCTCCACAAAGATGTGCGAGATTCTCTCATGAGCCTTCAAATAGAGCAAAAACGGAATTTGTAACGATCATTTTTCTGAATGGAAGTAACTTGTGGGTGTTTAATACATACTGCCAGCTGAGGAGTCCCGGTGTTGGGACATAAGGAAACTTTTCAACAATCTGTTCCTATGACTGAGCAATCCCAGCCAGAAAACTCATTTTCAGTGTAAAAGAGTGACTTCAAGCCAGAGTTCTGTGTTCTTCCAGTTGCTACAGTGATCCATTATAATAAATCACGAATGACTGAAATGGCCTCTCCTTTGGCCCTGGAGATAAAAACAAAAGTCCCCAGAGAATTGTCAGGGAACTAACCATATGCAAACTGAATTTCAAAGTCAGTTTATACTTTAAGGTGTGTTTTGTTTCAGCAGGATTAAAATTCTTTTTGAGGGGCCAGCCCTGTGGCCGAGTGGTTAAGTTCACCTGCTCTGCTTCGGCGGCCCCATGGGTCGACGGTTCAGATCCTGCGCGTGGACCTACACGGGGCTCATCAGGCATGCTGTGGCGGCATTCCACACAGAAGAACTAGAATGACCCACAACTTCAATATACAACTATGTGCTGGGGCTTTGGGGAGGGAAAAAAGAAGAGGAAGATTGACAACAGATGTTAGCTCAGGGCCAATCTTCCTCACCAAAAAGCATACTTAACAAAAAAAAAGAATTCTTTTTTTAGCCTCAAGCAAGCCATTGCCTCACTTACCCTGGCCACCAAAAACACTTGGATAATAATCATATGATTTAAGCAGTGGTGAAATAATCTTATTTCACATAGAACTCTGGTGAACATTAATATTTTAATGTTCAGTCAAGTAAAAGGAAAAACAAAGAGGTTAAAAAAAAACCATCATGAGAAGTAGGTTCATCACTCTGGTTGGGGATGTTGATATCAAGGGAGAATACGCATGTGTTGGGGCAGGATGTGGATAGGAAACCTGTACCTTCTGCTCAGTTTTGCTGTGAATCGAAAACTGCTCTAAAAAGTAAAGTCTATTTTTTTTTTCCTTTGAGGAAGATTGGCCCTGAGCTAACTGCTGCCAATCCTTGTCTTTTTGCTGAGGAAGACCAACCCTGAGCTAACATCCATGCCCATCTTCTTCTACTTTATATGTGGGACACCTACCACAGCATGTCTTGCCAACCGGTGCCATGTCCTGGGATCCGAACCGGCGAACCCCCGGCCACTGAAGTGGAATGTGCAAACTTAACCACTGCGCCACTGGGCTGGCCCTGTAAAGTCTATCTAAAAAATTACATTTCTCTAAAATCCTCCAATTGTGAGGTAAAAATACATTAATTACTCAGAGTAATAGACTTCTTTTGGTGCATTCATTAGGTTGAAACTTTTGAACACTACCTTTTGTAGTAATCTCCTAAAAAGTAGAATTCCAAACTCTGTAGAATAGAAAAACCATAATTCAAGTCAAATAAACATAATTCAAGGTCATTTCATCTCACGTCTATTTAATTATAATAGTGCCTACCATTTGTCTCTTACATATTGCTAGATAACTGTTTCTTTCTTTTTTTTTTTTTTGAGGAAGATTAGCCCTGAGCTAACTGCTGCCAATCCTCATCTTTTTGCTGAGGAAGACTGGCCCTGAGCTAACATCCATGCCCATCTTCCTCTACTGTATATGTGGGATGCCTGCCACAGCATGGCTTGCCAAGCAGTGCCATGTCCACACCCAGGATCTGAACCGGCGAACCCCAGGCCGCCAGAGCAGAATGTGTGAACTTAACTGCTGTGCCCCTGGGCCAGCCCCTAGATAGCTGTTTCTAAAACAGCATTTTCCCACGTTTCTTTTGTAAAGGTTTTATTTTTCCTTTTTCTCCCCAAAGCCTCCGAGCACATAGTTGTGTATTCTGGTTGTGGGTCCTTCTAGTTGTGGCACATGGGACACCACTTCAGCATGGCTTGAAGAGCGGTGCCATGTCCGTGCCCAGGATCCCAACCAGTGAAACCCTGGGCCGCTGAAGCAGAGCACGCAAACTTAGCCACTAGGCCATGGGGCCGGCCTCTCTTGAGTTCTTTAAAATGTTTTATTTATTTATTTATTTATTTATTTTTTGAGGAAAATCAGCCCTGAGCTAACACCTGCTGCCAGTCCTCCTCTTTTTGCTGAGGAAGACCGGCCCTGAGCTAACATCTGTGCCCATCTTCCTCTATTTTATATGTGAGACGCCTACCACAGCATGGCTTGCCAAGGGATGCCATGTCCGTACCTGGTATCCAAACCAGTGAACCTCCGGCCCCCGAAGCAGATCATGCGAACTGAACTGCTGTGCCACTGGCCGGTCCTTAAAATGTTTCTTTTTTTTTTTTTTTTTTTTAGAAGAGATGATTTTTATTTTTTTTCCTTTTTCTCCCCAAAGCCCCTTGGTACATAGTCGTATATTCTTCATTGTGGGTCCTTCTAGTTGTAGCATGTGGGATGCTGCCTCAGCGTGGTTTGATGAGCAGTGCCATGTCTGCACCCAGGATTCGAACCAACGAAACACTGGGCCGCCTGCAGCGGAGCGCGTGAACTTAACCACTCAGCCATGGGGCCAGCCCCAAAATGTTTCATTTTTCAGAGCAAAAATTATAACATTGCCTGTTGAGGTTCTCAGTGTATGTAGTTGTAATATGTAAGACAACCAAAACATAAAGAGGAGAGAGTAATACAATGGTAAGTTTTCAACATTCCACTTTAAGTGGTAACATATTGATTTTAAGTAGACTATAAAAGTTTGTGTATTGTAATCTCTAATTCAACCATTCACACTGCCAAAAGATTTTGCCTCAAAGATTAAAATTTAAGTTTTCAACTTTTCTTAGTGACATAGTATATTTAGGGTAAAAAATACACTAACATGCTTCACTCCATTTAGAACAACCTTCCAGATATCCGGAAGATGGTGAAAAGAACATTGTTCATTAATGTTACCAAAACAAACCCAGTGCACAGCTTATGAAAGCAATTCTAGAAAGCCTGTGTTTCACATGATTAATGCTTTTAACTTCTAGGTTGTGATGGACTGCCTCCAAGATGACCCTTAATAATGCCTATGTCCTAGTACTCCTAGATGTAGTTGCCTCCTACATTGTATCAGATTTGCTCTGTGCACTAATAAAATACAGCAGAATTGATGATACGATACTTTGGAGCTTAGGATACAAAAGACATTGTGGCTTCTGCCTTGCTCTTTCTGGTATTGTTTGCTGTGGGGGAAGTTAACTGACAAACTGTGAGAAGCCCTCTGAAGGGGCGTGTGTGGCAGGGAACTCAGGCCTCTTACCAATAGATCTGTGAGCCTTACGGGAAGCAGATCCCCCAGCCCTAGTCAAGCCTTCAGATGACTGTAGCCCTGATTGAAATCTTGACTGAAACCACATGAGACTGTCACCTAGCTGAGTCATTTCCAGATTTCTGACACTCAAAAATCATGGAGATAATGTTTGTTGTTTTAAGCTGCTAAATTTTGAGGTATTATTATGCAGCAATATATAACTAATACATTTTAATCTTTGCGGCATAAAATAAATAGATCATGAATGATCTGTCCTACAAAATATTGAAGAGAAACAGTATGTGGACATGATATTGTGATATAAGAAATATACATTTTGGTCTTTTTTTCTTTTCTCCCTAAAGCCACAGTATAGTTGTATATATCCTAGTTGTAGGTCATTCTAGTTCTTCTGTGTGGGATGCTGCCACAGCAAGGCCTGATGAACAGTGGGTAGGTCGGTGCCCAGGATCCAAACCAGCACACCCCAGGCTGCTGAAGGAGAGCCAGGGAACCCAACCCCTCGGCCACAGGGCCAGCCCCTTATTTTGGTTTTCGTCCCAGGCTCCTGGCTAAAACCTTTGTAACTTCCTAAGCGACAAAGGTGCAAGGAAGATCTTTTGTCTTTGGTCTTCAACCCCTGTCCTGATACAGAGCTCCTAAACCTTTTGGAATTTCCTGATAGGAGCAACTTTTGTTCCAATGAGGCAACTGTTGGTGGGCTCCCGCATAGCTTCAGGATGGGGGCCAGTCACCGGAAACAAGCCATGATTAGCTTGGAACTTTCAGCCTCATCCCTATCTCCTCCTAGTAGGGGAGAGGCTGGAGACTGAGTTAATAATCGATAACGCCAACATGATGAAGCCTCCACGAAACTGAACTACGGGGCTGAGAGAGCTTCCAGGCTGATGAACCAGCTCACGTCCTGGGAGGGTGGTGCACCCCAAACCTATGGAGACAAAAACTCCTGTGCTTGGGACCCTTCTGGAACTTGACTGATGATGTTTCTCTTCACCTAGCTGTTCATCTACATTCTTTATTATACAATAAAGCGGCTAACATGTTTCCTTGAGTTCTGTGAGCTGTTCTAGCAAATTATCAAACCTGAGGAGGGGGTTGTGGCAACTCTGACTTATAGCCAGTTGGTCAGAAGTATATGTAACAACCTGGGGCTTGAGACTAGCATCTGAAATGGGGGGCAGTCTGCTGTGAGACTGAGCCCTTAACCTGTGTGACCTGCTAACTCCAGGTAGGTAGGGTCAGAACTAAATTGTATTGTGCGACACCCAGTTGGTGTCTGCTGACAATTAGAGAACCACTTGGTGTAGGAAAATCCACACATCTGGCATCAGAAGTTACTGTGTGAGGAGGTAAGTGTTTTCCTTTCAGTGGACATGTTTAAGTGACAGCGTAAGTCACTAAGTAAGTAATACATCCACAGACTAGACTACTAAAGAATGAAAAGGCTCTGTGACGGAACAATATGGAAAAATCTTCAAGATGAAAGATTGAGAGGTAAACACATATACAGTTACATGCGTATGCACTGACGATCACTGAAAGAACACACAAAAAAGGAGGGAAATGTTGGCTGCCGTGGGGGCTGAGGTGGGTTTTTTTCATTGTACCACTTTATACAAGAATATTCCATCACGGGTTATACTATTGATTTATGTGTTGCATAGGCAAATAAAATTTAAATAAAAATAATAGAAACATGCAAACATTTTTTGTGATTGCTAGCATCTACAACTCCCTAAAGAATAGGCCGAAACAGAGTCCCAGGAACACAGACACAGAAAAGAGCTGATTCTAGCATTTGCAATTATGTATCTCAAACTAAAAATGTTTCCAGTGTTAAATAGCTACTAGTATGGCATGGAATTGGACTCTATTGCACTAAAAATAAGGTGACCTCGGAAGGAATTAATGTATGACATTTTGACATAATGCTGATTTGAAAAATAAAGATTACATGATCCACTAATCAAATGGAAATTTTAATTTCACACAGATACAAGATTATTTTCTTTACAACCACTGGCAAAAAAAGTGAGAAGTAGTTAAATGGATTTTTTCTTTAATATACATTCAGACTTGTCAAGTTTCCAGTTGGTGCCGCTAGGACAGTATCACAGGTCTAAAAGATGGAAAGACTCTTCACAATAAATTGACTCCAAAAGTGTCTGCTAGTTGCTATGTCTCTATCTGGGAAAGATCTGAAAAACAAACTCTTCAACATCCAAAAATCTTTTTAATTTTTTAATTTTTTGTTTTGGTGAGGAAGATTGGCCCTGAGCTAACATCTGTTGCCTATCTTCTGCTTTTTGCTTAAGGAAGATTGTGCCCGAGCTAACATCTGTGCCAATCTTCTTCTATTTTGTATGTGGGACCCCACCACAGCATGGCTTGATGAGTGGTGTGTAGGTCTGCAGCTAGGATCCAAACCTGCAAACCCTGGGTCACCAAAGCAGAGTGCACAAACTTAACCACTATGCCACCAGGCTGGGCCCCAAAAGTCCTTTTTAAAAACTATCCACAATTAACGTCTTACCAGGACCCCTAATTCTTTTTTTTTTTTTAAAGATTTTTTTTCCTTTTTCTCCCCAAAGCCCCCCAGGACATAGTTGTATATTCATCGTTGTGGGTCCTTCTAGTTGTGGCATGTGGGACGCCGCCTCAGCATGGCCTGATGAGCAGAGCCATGTCCGCGTCCAGGATTTGAACCAATGAAACACTGGGCCGCCTGCAGCAGAGCGTGCGAACTTAACCACTCGGCCACGGGGCCAGCCCCTTAACTGTATTCTTATTGTTGGATAGTTAGTCTGTTTTGATGTATTCTAAATTAAAATTAAAAACAGTGCAAAATGAACATTACATGTATTTTAAGTTGTTACTCTGAAGCATGATCATGGCCCAACACAAAGTTTATATTAAAACAAACCAACAACAAAAATCCAGCAACATCAGGAACAGTTCACTGATTTATTAGATGAACAAACATATATCCATATAATCAATGACAACTGTACGATATATAAAATAATTTAAGAAATGTTGGGAATTAGCAGCACCATCCGTTATTGAAATAGCAAGAAAAACTTCACATATTTTATGCAAAAACTAGAAGAGGGTAACTACTAACAATGCCACTCAACATCTGGGATAATTCAGAAGAGCATCTTTTTAGGCAAACACGCCTCCTTCTACTCCAAAGATTTGGTGAGTGTATCTGATGATTAATGTTTTTAAAAATGCTACTGAAATCAGAGATACTGCATAGTATTTTAATTAGGACAAGGAGACTAACACCCAGCTACTGTAGCATGGCTCAACACTCTGCTTCTATGAAAAATTTAGTTCTGAATTATGAAATTAGAAATACAAAATAACTTTTAAAAGACACTAGTTGTCTCTAAGAAACATTAAGTGGAACACAGGTCACTATGAAAATACATCACTTTTCCAGTTTGCTTAATAATTTACTTTAAAAAGTTGTGTAGTTTTCATCACAAGTGACTTAGACAAATGTCTTAATAAGCATTTTAAAAAGTTTAAATGTATTCCTAGAATCTAAAAGATTCTTTTGATTTTTTTTAAAACATTTAGCCCTGTTATATTTACTGTGTATCAGAGTAAGGAACTGAGTTTGTGTAAAGGATACAAATTTACACACATTTTACAGCAACTTATAGCCTAACATCTATAAAATTCACATTTATAATACAAGCAAGTACAAGGCCAGGATAAAACTGTAGAATTCCAAAAAGTCAAACTGTATACTATTTTTATTTTTCCCCCTTAAAAAAAGTTCATCTTCGGCACCAACTTCAAACAGCCCTCTTGTCATCTAAGTTTGGAGAAGAACCATTTTCCAGATATGTTTCAGCAAACACAAACGGTTTTTCTGGGCTGGTGAAGCAGAGGATGTGCCATTTTCTTCTGCCCCCTAAGTCTGCGTCTCATGGTGAGCTTCCCCGAGCTCTTCCGCTGCGAGCTGGAGGGGAGGCTTGCAGGCTGGGCGCCGCTGCCCCGACTCAAGCCGTCCCGTCTGTGCTTCCTCATGAGAGGGCCAGAGTTGGACTCTTCTAATGTCCTTTTAAAATTTGCTGGAGGGGTTCTTTCAACTTCGTGGGCTTTCATCTGACCTGGAGTTGACAACTTTAAATTTCTTGGGTCCATGATGGTGTTTGTTGAATTGGTAGGCACAAGGCCAACGGACAGGCTATTATTCAAAGAATCATGTATCCTTAAAGTCAGGGCTTTAGTGCAATTTTCTTCCAGCGGCTCTGGATCTTTTGAGGGTATGACTGCAGCCTGCACACTCCCTCGTGCTATCTCAGCTGGGACTTCTAAATAATTCTCTGAGAAGGCATTACTACGAACAAGGGCAGGAATATGGTCCTTAGAGTTCAGCCTTGGCCATGGGTCCTCCTCCAGTGACTGAAAAACAAGAAGGTAAACCAAGTAAGAAATAATTTATTCTAGAATTCAGCTTAACCATTGGGGAGGTGAAGGGGTTTCATCAGAATAAATGATAATTCTTTTTCCAACTTTCTAAATTCTCATTTCTGAATATTTAGTAGTATGGAAAACGTGAAGGGCAACATTAAAGCAGCTACATCATATGGAAACCCAGATTACGGCTTTGCACCCTTCTCCCAAATACGAGATGCTGTCTGTGATGAGCAAAGTAGAACATATGGCACCCTGCTGAGCATGGCTGGGGCAACTCCTATTAAACAAATGAGAATCACACGGAAACTCTCAGGTATTGTTTTTGAAAAGCTTCACAGGTGATTCAGATATGCACCACTCCTTTAGATGTAATGGGCTGGGCCTACATATACCCAGAATACCCTCCCATCTTCAGGCTGGCAAGAACACTCTTCTTACCAAACCCAAATCTTCCATTGTAATAATATTTTACAAAATCATTGCCTTAGGAGTTTCTCAAGGACAGAGCTTAAGCATAAATGCTCTCTCCCTGTCAAGTGCATAACTAACATTTCCCTCAATCATTTTCTCTCAAATCAAATTTATTAAAATATTAATAAAATGTCCAAGCAAACTCTTTTGTAGAATGGTAAATGAAGACATATTATCTGGACTTCTTCTGACATAAAATTCCTTAGGAATAAACACCTTTCAAAAACGTGCTATATAAAAGTACATTTATAACATTTCCTTTAATGTGTCTAGAAGTAAAAAAAGGGGAACTCAAGCCATCTAAAAGTATTTCAATCTAACCATAAACATGAACACACTTTACTGAAAAAAACAAACTGACTAGGTCCAATGGAGACTGGAGATGAGAAAGCCTAATTTGGTACTGCCCTGAACAGACTGCTTCTCTTTTTTACTAAGAATATACTCTTTCTTTCTGGGGTCATTGGTTCATTTATTTATTTTACACTGCATGGTTTATTGAAAGCCCAATTTTTATCTGTTTTAACACTGACTAGATGTCAGGCAACAACCTTATTTCAAAGTACCAGTGTTGACAAAGTGTAACAGAAGAGTCTCTGTTCTAGAATATTTACATATGGCTTTCAATAATATCAGCAAGAGTTGTATGTATGTGAGTTTATCCCTCTGTATTAGGTTGATTCCAATGCCTACCCTGCTCACAAGTATGTTCTTGCTGACCACAGAAAGCTGTATCTAGTCATACGTAATTGCTGACCCAGAGTTCATTCTGCTTTAATATAGAAGAAGGATTTGCAACAAGACCAGGCAGCAGCTAAGTTCTCTAGATAAAAGGATTCCTACTGCAAAACAATCTTATCAATAATTTAGGCGTAAGAAAAAAGGTACTAATCAAGCCATTTATAGGAATAGACCGTATTGCTCTAGTATGTATAACAAGGTTAGATATTAGATGGAATTCCTTTATAAAAGAAAAACAATGGGACAATTTCAGAGTTAACACAATTTATTGTAATTTCTGTTGTGCTGTGCCTTTTTAAATTCACAGACTATTATTCTGACACTACAGTGCGCTGGCTTTTCTTCCCCCACTTTCTCCTTGAATTTTTCCTTTTCCTTCTCTATTTATTGGCATTCTGTGGGAATACATTGCATCTGTTAGCACAGGCAACTGCTTAAACTTGTTAGACTCATGCCACATTAAGTACCTGTATTGGTAAGCCTTCTATGTTCATAAAACATCTGTGATAATGAGATTACCTCCTAAAAATACATTGAAAGTTTTACTCCTTCAGAGATCAACTTTCTCACTCCATCTATCTTACAATCCAACATTAAATAACTAATTACAAATTGTGCCTAGAACACAATTGAAACTAAGTGTTAATTTTCTGAAAGAATTCTCTTCCTCATTCCCCCTTCCGATAGCTCTTGGCTTGTAAAAACAGCTAAATTTAGTTAGCCCCAAAGAAAAGATGGAGAAGGAAATGTGTGCCATAGTAATCTATCACTTAGAGGCACTTCTACTATATCCGGCCCCAAACAAAGTTCTGACTACTGATTTACATTAAGATTCAAACAGAAGTTGACATGTTTATAGATAAATAAACCTAGTCTCAAATGCCTAGTCTAAATGTGATCTTTTTCTTGTTTTTTAAAGATCTTATTTCTCCTTTTTCTTCCCAAAGCCCCCTGGTACATAGTTGTGTATTTTTAGTTGTGGGTCCTTCTAGTTGTGCTATGTGGGATGCCACCTCAGCATAGCCTGATGAGCATTGCCATGTCCACGCCCAGGATCCAAACCAGCGAAACCC
This sequence comes from Equus quagga, assembly GCF_021613505.1. Taxonomy (NCBI): domain Eukaryota; kingdom Metazoa; phylum Chordata; class Mammalia; order Perissodactyla; family Equidae; genus Equus; species Equus quagga. The sequence goes on along the minus strand of NC_060277.1, from coordinate 81,468,497 downwards.
TGGGTCACCAAAGCAGAGTGCGTGAACTTAACCACTCGGCCACGGGGCTGGCCCCCAAAATGTGGTAAGTCTTAAAAACCATTCAAAATTAACCAAAATGTCATTATATTATTTGCTTTTATTTATTTGTTAGGTTAGAGCCAACAATACTAATTATTCTGAATGGCTCTAAATATTTCCCCATATTTAAGTGGGACCAACTGGTTAACAAATAACCATGCCTACATATAAGTTAGTACACATATAAATCTCCTTCTCTTTACTTTATTATTATTATTTGCTCATTTCTTAGAATTTTACAAGTGATTTTTAAACATATTTTATGTGTGATTTATGTACAATTTTACTAATGCCAATCAGCAGACCACAGTGATTTTTACTTGGGATCAATATTAAGAATACTTATTCATATCACAATGTTCTCTGTCCCCTCACTCTTTTTTTTTTTTTTCTTTAAGGAAGATTGGCCCTGAGCTAACATCTGCTGCCAATCCTCCTCTTTTTGCTGAGGAAGACTGGCCCTGAGCTAACATCCATGCCCATCCTCCTCTACTTTATATGTGGGACGCCTGCCACAGCACGGCTTGACAAACAGTGCGGTGCATATGCCTGCACCCAGGATCCTAACCGGCAAACCCCAGGCCACCAAAGCAGAACGTGTGAACTTAACTGCTGTGCCACTGGACTGGCTCCTGTCCCCTCACTCTTACCTCCACCCTAATGTCTCCTCCTCTATTCTGCCTAAAGGTCAGTTATTCAAATATAAATACACTGGGGGTGGGGGGGGGAGGGCTGGCCCAGTGGCGCAGTGGTTAAGTTCACACACTCTGCTTCGCGGCCTGAGGTTCACAGGTTCAGATCCCAGGCGTGGACCCACACACCACTCATGAAGCCAAACTGGGGCAGTGTTCCATATACAAAATAGAGGAAGACTGGCACAGATGTCAGCTCAGAGCCACTCTTCCTCATCGCAAAATAACTTCACAAAAAACAACAAAAAAAACAAATACACTAGGGAACATGAGAGTAATACAATCAAATTCAGAAATAGGAAAATACTCAAACGAACATAAGCTCCTTCACAACTTTCAAAGGAGAATGAAGAACTTTAAAAGGTTTCAATCTGTATTATCATTCAAGAGTTTTCAAAGAAAAGAAAGCTTTAATAAGAAATTATTTTAAGAAAATTAGTATAAAATATTACTTTGTCAATTTCTAAATGAAGTGTCCAAGTAAGGAAAATTGGGTTGCCATATATAAGTGAAGTAAAAGAAAGCAAAGCAGTAATAGTAAATTTCCAAACGCTGAGTATAAGATCACAATACCCAGAATTAATTAAATTCTTTGTACTGTGTAGCTGAGTACCTTTAAAAATTGCTCGAATACATGACATAAAATCCACCATATTTCTCATTTTATTAAAAAAAATTTTTTGAGGAAGATTAGCCCTGAGCTAACATCCACCACGAATCCTCCTCTCTTTGCTGAGGAAGACTGGCCCTGAGCTAACGTCCGTGCCCATCTTCCTCTATTTATATATGGGACGCCTGCTAAAGCATGGCCTGATAAACAGTGTGTAAGTCTGCGTCTGGGATCCAAACTGGTGAACCCTGGGCCGCCAAAGAGGAGCATGCAAACTTAACTGCTGCACCACTGGGCCAGCCCCTGTATTTCCCATTTTAATGGTCTTCTGAAAGCACATTCTCAGAAGGCCTGGTATATCAAGGCAGTTATCAATATGACTAATTTTTAGTAGGAAAAAACTGGGATAAAATCAGAAAAAGGGAAATACGGTACTATTTAAATTTGTTTATTTCAAAGCATATCTTAAACTCTTTCATTATCAACATGGATAAAAAATAGGAATGATGTTTCTTATCTGTAGTAATATACAACCAATTCTGAGGTCTGACATCCTAAGGTCCAGTTCAATCTTGATTCTGTATGATCCTGTTCAACTTGCTTAATCTCTCAGTCTTACTCATAAAATGGAATAACAGCTGAACTATTTACTTTTCTGAGTTATGAGGTTCAAATGAAATACCATATATGAAAGTGCTTCACAAACTTTTAAATGCTTTACCAATGTTCATAGGATTAGAAGAAGATCAAACATTAATTCTGTTAATAATCTTCAGGAGCCACATCCAATCCCCTTCCTACTAGGTGCTGTACATACAGCTGGCATTCAGATTAGTACCAACGTGAAGATGGCTCACTGATGATAGTCACATGACAAAGAGCCACCACTTTTTTGAACCTAGTTCAAATCGAAAGTCCCATTACATAAAGAATCTGAAAACTGTTTCCAGGCAACATGAACCAAAGACATTCTGTCTATTAAAACAACTTAAATACTATAGAAGTATATACCTTGACTGGTGGTGTAGAACAGGGGGAAGGAGCCATCACTGAGGTTTCCTGACTATTATAGGAAGGGCTATCAGTCAGGTTCAGATAGAGCTCATCTTCATTGGTGAAGTTTCCCCGACTGTCCACTCCTGGAGAGATGCAGATCACTATGGCACTAGTATTGTCTGCTCGAAGCATACGCTGCCTCCAGCGGCCCAGTGCTCGATTCACAAGCATTTTGGCACAAGATTGTCTGTGCTCACCCTGTATTTAAAAGAACAAAGAGAAGGAAGGTTAACAACTCAGATTAAGTCACCACTATATCTATCAAACTAAAAATCAGGTGTTTAATACGGCCTAAATAAATTAAATTTCCAAAATTCCAAACATTATTCACAGTCCCCAAAACGACGTTAAAACAGTATTGCTCTAAATTTAAAAAAATAATAAAACAAGGCCTTAACCTGTGGTTAAATTCAGGGACCATCTGTAGGAGGCTTTTCACAACACAACACAAAGCTCAGTTACAGATATGCACCCTAGTATTTGGAAACTGACACCTCTCTTAATGAAGGAAGAAATTTTAGCAGAAAAAAAAGTGCAATGGATGCCAAATGAAGAGAGAGTCAACAAGCCAAAAAAACCAATAAAGTCGTTTTAAGTTTGTTACTCCTTTTTCATGTTTCATGATGTCCTTTTTAATGTCCCTCTTTCCTTTTTCTTTCTTTTTTTTGAGCAAGACTAGCTCTGAGCTAACACCTGTGCCTATCTTCCTCCGCTTTATATGTGGGACAAATGCCACAGCATGGCTCAATAAGCGGTGCGCAGGTTGGCACCTGGGATCCAAACCGGCAACCCCGGGGCTGCTGAAGTGGAGGGTGTGAACCCAACCGCTATGCCACCAGGCTGGCCCCTTTACTTTTCGTTAGTTTATTTTTACGGCAAAATTGCCTTACAGCCAATCAGTTACATGGCGAAAATGCTTGTGGCAAAGATGTCTATGGCAAAAGCACCTAGAATCATAGCATATACTATAAAACTGTAAGCACTAGATAAAATAATATATAATGTACTATAAGTCATTTGGCTTTCATCTATACTCCTGAAGTTTATATATTCAAACTGGATAAAGAACTGGAGTTTTTTTCATCCTTTCCTTGGGAAAACAGGGAATTATCTTTATTTGGGGTTGTCTGATTGTGGGCATATTACAGTATTCGAACACATTAATGATGGCAACCTGCAGATAACTCCTCTCAGCTGCTGTGTTTAAAACCCCAATATTAAGCCATCCTTACAATACCAAGATATAGGTACCATTTTGTAATGATTTTTTTTTACCATTGATTTTTTTTCCTTTCTCTTATCTTTTCTGTGCAATTTTATTATCAAGATTTACTAGTGTCTGGGGGCCGGCCCGGTGGCACAGCGGTTAAGTTCGCACATTCCGCTTCTCTGCAGCTAGGGGTTCACTGGTTCGGATCCCGGGTGTGGACATGGCACTGCTTGGCACGCCATGCTGCGGTAGCCGTCCCAGATATAAAGTAGAGGAAGATGGGCATGGATGTTAGCTCAGGGCCAGGCTTCCTTGGCAAAAAGAGGAGGACTGGCAGTAGTTAGCTCAGGGCTAATCTTCCCCCCCCACAAAAAAAAAAAAAAGATTTACTAGTATCATAAAACAAAGGTACTAATCCCATATTAAAGCTTGGAGCAGCCTTTCTATATTCTATTTTCTGAAACTTTTTTATAACATATGGATTTACCCGTTCCTTCAGTATTTGCTACAATTTGCCTAATGTTTGTTTTTGTAGGTATATTTTAAAACCAATTCAACTGATTTTATGGTTACAATTGATTAAAGCTTTTTATTCCTTCATAAGTCAATATTAGTATTTTATACTTTTCTAAATAACCTTTCTCATTTATCAAATTAATTATCATGAAGTTGTTTTATTATTATGAGGCAAAAAAAAATCTCTATTTTTAAGTGTAGCTATGTCCACTCCACTTCTTTTTGTGCTTTTTGCTTGTTCTAGAAAGATAATGCCTTTGTTTATCTTTTTAAAGAACTACTTCTGGGTTTTGTGAATCTATGTCATTAGTTTCTGTTCTTTATTATTTTCATCCTCCTCTTTTGGAGTTTTACTCCAATGTCCTTTTTATGATTTGAGTGGATCAGTTAGCTCATTTTCTTCATAGTGGATCATTTACTTATATAGTTTGCTTTTCAGCAGTGAATTTTTTTTAATGTGGAATACCATGAGCCTTGGGTTATGAGAGCATCATTTTATGGGCCACTAAACAAAGAAAAAATACTGTCACTTGAACTGTAATACACTATGCCATCAATCAGAAAAATCATTCCAATTTCAGAGATGTTAGGCGAAAAAATATGCACCTCACAGCTGATGAAAGGCGGCACCAATCTCTAATTCCTGAATCTATCACATTCCCCAGCACACACATTCATCACTCTCCAAACACTAGCTCACTGAGACCTCGCTGAAGGACTCCTCTACCTTCTACTTCTTCAGTATGACCTGTTTCCTTTCCTCACAAAGCTCAATGAAAAGAATCTACATAAGCCATTCCCACTGCCTGACCTGCACTATTCCCTCAGCTCACTGATTCTGCTGACATGAGCCCCCCAATACTGTGTCCTTTTCTTCTACCACACAGTCTCACGAGATGATCTTGTAAATTGTCACAGCTTTACCTAACACTGTTAACACTCAAATTTAGTATTTCCAGGCTTCTCTCTCAAATGTCTATCTAGATGAACCAGAGGCACCTCCAAGTCAACATGCGTACATCTGAACTAATTACCTTCCCTCTCCCCCAAAATAATGTGTTTCTTCTTGATAAGAACTACCAGTCACCAGTGAGAAATTTGGGTGTCATCATACTCTCCCTCCTTAAAAACCCAAGTTCTGTCCATTCTGCCACTCAAGCATTTCTTTTGCTCTTGTGTGCATATGTTGCTGCTGTTGTTTTTTTTTTACCACTGCTGCCTTAGAACAAGCTTACAAAATTTCTCATTTAGAATATAATGGCAGAGAGCCAGCCCTGATGGCCTAGCAGTTAAAGTTCGGCACGCTCTGCTTCAGTGGCCTGGGTTCAGTTCCTGGGCACAGAACCACACCACTCGTCTGTCAGTAGCCATGCTGTGGTGGCAGCTCACATAGAAGAGCTAGAAGGATTTAGAACTAGAATATACAACTATTCACTGGAGCTTCAGGAGAAAAAAAAGAATTAACAGCAGCCTCCAAATAGGAAGCCTAATAGATCCATTAATAAAAATCAAATCAGTTATACTGGCAATAAGAATCAACATGTGAAGAGGTGGAGACAGACCCTGTAACTATGACTCCACTCATCAAAATTAACCCTTTCAGGGATGGCCTGGTAAATTCAACCCCATCTTTAAGACTTGGTCAAATATCATTCTTGTCCATAAAACTTCCTTATGCATTCTTCCCAAATTTCCTATCTTCTCCCTCTCAGTTCTCATAACATGGCTTCTAATTATTGTTATATGATGCTTCCTTCAACACTCATTTTAAAACCACTTTGTGGGGGCCGGCCCAGTGGCACAGTGGTTAAGTGCGCACGTTTCGCTTTGGTGGCCCAGGGGTTGCCAGTTCGGATGCCAGGTTGGGGCATGGCACTGCCTGGCACATCATGTTGTGGTAGGCGTCCGACATATAATGTAGAGGAAGATGGGCACGGATGTTAGCTCAGGGCTAGTCTTCCTCAGCAAAAAGAGGAGGATTGGCAACAGTTACCTCAGGGCTAATCTTCCTCAAAAAAAGAAAAGAAAAGAAAAGAAAAACACTTTGCTGTTTATGAATAGGTTCTCCCAATCCCAATCACTAAGGAATTCTAAATCCAAGAGACAAAACAGTCTTTATTTTATTTAACCTTTGTTCTACATCTGATGTGACTGACAAAATGCAACATGATAGCCCTGAGGTTGCAAAAACGAATCAAGACATAACTCTTACCTTTAAACAACTTACAATCAAATGGTATTGATAGTGATTTATATATCCTATTTGTAATAATATGGTAAATGCTGAGCAAGGACTATATCCTATTTACCTTTGTATCCCCTGTATCTAGTACCTAATATGTTAGTTGAGTGAATGAATCAAGGGAAATTAATACAAGTTCTTTTATTTTGCCTCTTTTTCACTTGAAAATATTCCATTTTACCATTCCTCCCATCTTAGAGAAAGATCATGTCCTTTGAGCCACTGAGCCCAGTTACTTCCATGTGTTCTGGACCTTCATTCTATCAATTATCTCTTATTTCTCTTGAATTGTCAATCTTTCTCTTAAGGCTACAAAACCACTTTCAAGACTCTCCCTACTTTTTCAAGCTAACAATGGCACACTCCCTTGTCTTCCTGAACATTCACTACATCTATTCCTGGGCTCACAAAGTACTCTTTCTACTTCTAATCTCCTCATGCCCTCATCACTTCAACCAAAACTCTTCATCCTTGAAGGTCAAGAAGAAGGTCCTAACTGTAAAACTCAATACCCTGTTCTCATGTATCTGCCTCTACTTGTTTGCAGAATTTGACATTGCTGACTACAGGCACACCTTGGAGATATTACAGGTTTAGTTCCAGACCACCGCAATAAAGCGAGTATACATAATAAAGTGAGTCACATGAATTTTTTGGTTTCCTAGTGCACATAAAAGTTATGTTTACACTATACTGTAGTCTATTAAGTATGAAATAGCATTATGTCTAAAAAGAACAATGTGCATACCTTAATCATAAAAACTATTGCTAAAAATGTTAACCATCAGCTGAGCCTTCAGCAAGTTGTAACCTTTTTGCTGGTGGAGGGTCTTGTAAAAAAAACACTGTCTGTGAAGTGCAATAAAGTGCAGTGCAATAAAATGAGGTTATGCCTATACTACCCCAAAACTCTCTTTCCTTGCCTTCAACAACACTGCACTCTTCCAATTCTCCTTACTTTGTCATTACTCAGAATAAAGAGGAAATCAATCTTCAAGGAAGTCAGGAAGGAAAGAAAAGGATTTTCCCACAGATAGTTGTTTCTAGGTTTGCAACTGACTAAAAAAAGGACAGGTGACATATAGTTACTATGTGATCCAGCAATTCCACCCCTAGGTATACACCTAAGAGTACTGAAAACATGTCTACAGAAAAACTTGTATATGAATGTTCATAGTAGTGTCAATGCATAATAGCCAAAAAGTACAAACAACTCAAATATCCATCAATTGATGAATGGATGGATAAATGAGATGTGGTATATCTATCAATGGAAAATAATTCAGTCCATAAAAAGGAATAAAGTGCTGATACAAGCAACATGGATGAGCCTTAAAAACATTACACTTAAGTGAAAGAAGTCAGACACAAAAGGCCACATATTGGATGATCTCATTTATATGAAATACCCAAAAGAGGCAAATAAATAGACACAGAAAGATTAGTGGTTGCCAGGGGTTGGCAGTACTAGGAGATAGTGAATGATTGCTAATGGTTATAGAGTTTGTTGGGGGACAGTGATAAAAGCGTTCTGGAATTAGATAGTGGAGATGGTTGCATAACTTTGAGAACATACTTTAAGAACCACCGAATTATACATTTTTTTTAAAAGGGTAAATTTTATGGTATGTGAATTACATCTCTATTTTTTTAAAAAAAGAGTTGGCGAGGTTTCAAAGGCCTGTAAAGTCAAGGGCTGTTCATAATAATGTCAGTGTTTGTGTTTTGTTATCTAGTTTCATTTACTTATTTCCTGTCTCATTCCCTTAATGAGCTGCAACATCTATGTTTTACCCATTTATAGAGCCAGCCAAATACAAAAATCTGCTCAAGGTGAATATCCATAGTTCATAATCAAGACCCCTGACAAAAGTACCACAACAATGTGTAGACAATAATATCAAATTATTGAGTCACTTGCTCACCATCAAGTATTTTTTCTCCTCTTGGTCCTGGCACATTGAGATGGCATCTTGAGGTGGAATCATATTCCAAAGCCCATCACTCCCCAAGATGATATACTTGTGCTTCTGGGGGTCAAGAGTGTGGACACTTGTGTCTGGTTCAGGTGATACCACAAACTCACCGCTGAAGAAATCATAGCTCCACAAATCTCCTGGGGGGCAGGGAGCAGAAGCAGCAAGAAATATTATTTCCAAGCTAATAATATCACAGCAACACATTTAGGAGGAAATCTAGATGTTCAACACAATAAATGCAGAAAAGCATTTAATAACTTTCAAAATACATCATGCTATACATTAAAAAAAAAAAACTCCTAGCAAACTAGAAATAAAAGGTAACTCCCTTAACTTGATAAAAGTATGCCTTCTATCACTACTTCTCTTTCAATACTATACCGGAGGTCCTTCCCAGCTTAGCAAGACAGTAAAAATACATCAGATATATGAATTGACAAGAAGAAACTAAAACTATCATTATTTGCAGATAATTTTATTTCTATATGAAAAACAAAAATGAAATTGGATAAATTATCAAAATAGGACCATTTAGCAAAGTTGTTAAATACAAACCCAATATATAAAAGTCAACTATATTTCTATTTAGTAGCAAGAAATAGAAAATTAAAATTTTAAACAATTCCATTTACAACAGTTTACCAAATGTAAGGTACTTAGAAATGAATTTAACAAAAGGCGTGCAAGTCTTTTATGGAGAAGATTATACAATTAGCTTCCAAAACATTAAAAAGACTATATAAAAAATAAATGGATAAATAAACTATATTCATAGATAAAGACTTAATATTAGGGGGCTGGTCCCGTGGCCGAGTGGTTAAGTTTGCGCGCTGCGCTGCAGGTGGCCCAGTGTTTTGTCGGTTCGAATCCTGGGCGCGGACATGGCACTGCTCATCAAACCACCCTGAGGCGGCGTCCCACATGCCACAACTAGAGGGACCCACAATGAAGAATATACAACTATGTACCGGGGGGCTTTGGGGAGAAAAAGGAAAAAAATAAAATCTTAAAAAAAAAAGACAATATTATAAAAATGTTAATTCTTCCAAAAATAACCTATAAAGTCAATGTAATTCCAACCAAAATCCCAAAAAGATTTTTGTAGAATTCGACAAGCTGATTCTAAAATGTATATGGAAGAGCGAAGTGCCAAGACCAACCTACATAATTGTGAAGAAAAGAGAAGGGGGGCAGGGTGGGACCTGCTCTACAAAGAGGGGTCCTGGTGGCTATCTGCAAACTGCCTGTTAACCTGTAGGTCAAGAAAGTGCCTATATCAAAACTTACAGAATGAGTGCCAGTCACTTGGAATAAAATTCTAGAGCTAAAAATGAGCATTTTTATGCTCTTAATCTACCATATGACCAGTCTTTGGAGATCAATAGTTCACCCTATCAGTGAGCCAGAAAAAGAATTTTCTTACATAGTTATCCTCCTTCTTAATTAGCTACATATAAAACAATGCCTAAACTCCTGCCTTTTAGACCTACTAGATATAAACCTCAAAATGTTCAACAGAAAAGAACTTTGAGTTGACTCAGGCCAACAAAAAGATCAATAAAACAGAAACAGAAAAAAAAACAATTTATTGAAACCATCCACTCTTCTGTGATACATAAGACAAAGTAAGTGGAGCAATATAAACGTTTTTTTTTGCTCCCCAAAATTGGGGAAGGAGAAGACAGAAAGGAGAAAATATTAATTTCTGCCTCTCTTGTTTGTTGTGAAGTACTTTGGGGAAAGGTCTAAATTAAAAGCAAAAAATTTTCAGAGAAGAGGGTAAATCATTTTTGCCTCCTTTCGGCAGGTCCGACTTTTTGCTAAACAACAAGAGGAAGCTCTTTGTCTTTTCCCTTCCTTATTTGAACTTAACCATTACCAGCCGTCAGAAATACTGGCCAATTCAAACATGCTCAGAGGCCAAGGAAAGAATAATTCAAATCAATTATTCCACTTCAAAATAGCAAAACTCATTGCTAAATCAGCCTCTTGAAAGGGGCAATTCATCCTTCAGTGGCTAAAGAGAACACACATGACCACTAAAAGCTAATTATAGTCTAAGTTGGCTTACAAAGACATATTTACTTCTTTATAACCAGCAAAAAAAACTCCTTGGTTGATGAAATTATAAACATGAACATGGAAACAGTTAAGATAAATAATAAGGCAGCAATTACACAGTTCATAAGTGATGTTAAAAGCTTTCAAAAGCAGTTTTTTCCCATTTTGGGGGATTAATATTGACACTCCAAGAAAGAACATAAATTTATATAAAGCAGAATTCCCTAGTATGTCTAAAGTTAAAATACAGGTGAAAAAACAAATTAAAATTTTCCATCTATTGCAGATTATACGACCTTGAAGAAGGGTCACAGTGTCTCACATATAAACTAACATTAGTATCTATATAAATTTGAAAATATTTTTAAATAAGTTATTTATTTGAATAGGTAATACATGCACATGGTACAAAAAACCAGAAGATACAAAAAGATATAGAGTAAAACAATCTCCCTTCCCATTCCTGTCCTTCCCAGTTCTCCACTTAGGCTGTTCCCTATTGCTCTCATGGATCCTTCTAGGGATGGCTATGTCAAGCAACTATGCACACTCCTTTGGCAAGTCATTCTCTCAAGGTAAGCTTGTAACTGTAAGAATTACTCTTTCAGTGACAACTCCTAAATCACTAGTCCCTAATATCTTCCCAATCGCTGTTTCTTTCATTCTCACTAAACCTCAATACATTCCCAGAAGAAGAGCCTATTTCTCCTAACTTAAATTTCTAAAACTCTGAGTTTTGATTGGGATTGCCCTCAATCTATAGATCAGCTTGGAAAGAAATGCCACCTTAACAATAACAATATTGTTATTGTTACTCGGATTCTCCCAATCCAAGAACATGGTGCATCTCTATTTAGGTCTTTGATTTCTTTCATCAGTGTTTTATAGTTTTCAGCATACAAATCTTGAACATACTGCATTACAATTATACCTAAGTATTCATGTTTTTTGTGCAGTTATAAATGATACTTAAATTTCAATTTTGAATTGCTCATTTCTAGTACATAAAAATATGACTGACGGTGTACACTGAATTTGGATCTTGTGACCTTGTTGAGTTCACTTACTAATTCTAGTAGCTTTTTTGGAGATTCTTTGAGATTTTCTATATAGAGAGTCTTGCCATTAGTGGACAGAGATGGTTTTATTTATTCGATGAGCCATCTGAGACTAGGTTACAGACATCAAGACACTTCACCTGTAAATATTAATACTTCCAGCATTTATCTCGTAAGCATGAGGATGTTCTCCTATATAACCATACTCAGGAAATTTCGTATTGATACAGTATTGTGTAATATAAATTCCATGTTCAAATTTCCCCAGTAATCCCAATAATACTTTTTTAATATCCAGGACCACTCAAGGATCATTCATTGCATTTAATTATCAGATTTTTAATCGTTTTTAACCCAGAACAGTTCTCTCGGTTTCTTGGTTCATTGTTGTCATTTATGATACTGACAATTGTGAAGAGTCTCAAGCCAGTTATTTTGCAGAGTGACTCAATTTGGATTTGTCTCATTGTTTCCTCATGCTCTCACATTAGATATAAAGGTTTGTGTTCAGGTTAAACTTTTTTTGGCCAGAACATTACATTGCTGAAGTTGTGTCCTTCTCAGTTTATCACATTAGGAGGCACAAGGTGTCAGTACGTCCCATTATTGGCAATACCAAGCTTGATCATTTGGTTAAAGTGCTGTCTACCAGCACTAGAAAGGTGCCTTTTTCTTTTTGTAATTAAGTAATCCATAGGGTGAGTTTGAGACTATGAAATTTCCTGCTCTCCACCAAAATATGCCACATTTTAGCATCCACTGGTTATCCTTGCACAAATCAACTGTTACTAGAATGGTTGTAAACTGTTAGAACACTCTAACAATACTTATTAGTTATCTTTTTTCTTTTTTTTTCTCCCCAAAGCCCCAATACGTAATCATATGTCCTAGTTGTAAGTCCTTCCAGTTCTTCTATGTGGGATGCTGCCATAGCATGGCTTGATGAGTGGTGTGCAGGTCCATGCCCAGGAGCCAAAGGGGCAAACCCCAGGCTGCCTAAGCAGAGCACATGAACTTAACCACTACACCACTGGGCCAGCCCCTAGCTGTCTTTTCTAAAGAAGAGCTTTCCATTCTTCTCTATACCTCTTTATCTTTTTAGTATCAGTATGGATTTATAGATTAATTTTTTTCCCTCAAGATGTTTAAATTTATTCCTATTATTATTGTTCTGATGCTCAAGTTGCTTTAAATTTGCCAGTAAAAGTCCCTAGAATTTGAATTTTTAACAAACTTGCCAGAAGATTCATATTCATAGCCAGCTTTAGAAACATATGATACAGCCAGTTTCCTTAATTTACCAGTTCGGAGACTCTACATGGCTTTCTCCGAGATGAAATGAGTAAGGATGGGAATTGGGCTTTGAACTAAGAATTTTTATCATTGGTTTAGTGTTTGTACACCAAAATAGGATTACAGACTGTCATTCCTGCACATACTGAAGGCAGAGGGCTTAGACCTTGTGTCAGATGTGGTTGGTTTCCTGCTCAATGGCCATTTCCCTTTTGTCCTCAATAGGGGCACTGGAGGGATACCAGAAGAGAAAGACACCTTTCTTCTGGTTTCAGTACATTTTCTGCTTGCTCCTGTGGCACATAGCAGCCAGCATGTGGGTGAAGTATGTCATTCGTGAAAATGATAATGTGAATTATGATTGGATATACTGGGATCCAGCCATATAAATTTAAGCTTTCCAGACCAAAGAAACAAAGTCTAGAATATATGAATCTCATGTGGGAATTTCTCCTCATGAAGGAAAAATACCTTCTTATAAACATTTTACATGCAATGTTCTACCAAGAATCAAATGCTTTGGACACAAGTGCATTCAGTTGATGGCGATCATAGAGCATGCTTGCTTTCTTTCTTTTTTTTTTTGAGGAAGATTAGCCCTGAGCTAACTACTGCCAATCCTCTTCTTTTTGCTGAGGAAGACTGGGCTTGAGCTAACATCCGTGCCCACCTTCCTCTACTTTATACGTGGGATGCCTACCACAGCATGGCTTTTGCCAAGCGGTGCCATGTCCACACCCGGGATTTTAACCTGTGAACCCCGGGTCACCGAGAAGTGGAATGTGCAAACTTAACCGCTGTGCCACCAGGCTAGCCCGAGCATGCCTTCTAGGCCAGTTTTGGTTACCAAATCAGAAGCACAGAACACCCAGTGGTCCTTACCTTTAGTGAATTTCAGCACACCCAACTCTGTGGGTGGCTTCCCATGGAAAGCTTCCCAGCAGCTTTTGCCTCACCTAATCTATTCTCAAAACTGCAACTAAAATCATCGCTTTCTTGTGTGTGTGTGTGTGTCAGAGGAAGACTGGCCCTGAGCTAACATCTGTTGCCAGTCTTCCTCTGTTTTGCATGTGGGACGCCTGCCACAGCATGGCTTGACAAGCAGTGTGTAGGTCTGCCCCCTGGATCCGAACCTGCAAATCCCAGGCTGCTGAATCTGAGCACATGAATTCAACCACTACATCACCAGGCCAGCCCCCAAAATCACCTCTTTAAAACACAAATTTAAGATGGATGCTGGTGATGGTTGCACAACAATGTAAACGTACTTGATACCACTGAACTTTACACGTAAAATGGTTAAGATAGTAAATTTTATGTTGCATGTATTTTGCCATAATTTAAAAAATACCACACACAAATCTAGTTAGATGTTTCCCACTCAAACTCTGCAACAGTTTACTCTTGTTCTTAGGACAAAAACACAACTCTTAACCACAGCCTATAAAAATGTACCATTTTCTCATTTTATCTATGCCTTTTATTCCCATATCTTTGTTTCAGCTATACTACTGGTCTTCATCAGAGTCGCTTTTATTCACCATGCTTCCTCTATCACAGAGCTGTTCGCAAATGCAGTTCCTATGCCTACAACATAGCTTCTTTCTCTCTCAACTTCCAGTAGTTCTTCAGACCTCAGCTCAATTATCACTTCTCTGGCCCCTCTAGCAAGGTACCATACCCCTATTTTTTTTCTCATTAGCACATATACAAGTACTCAAGAGTTCAAACGTTTCAGTTCCTTTTATGATCATTTGATGAACGCCTTCTCCCCTTCCCTAAACTGTAAGATTCCGTGAGGGCAAGACCACGGGCTTGGTACACATTGTACTTAATAAAGATGTTCAATGAATAAATCATTTGCAAGACTCACATGCAATTCCATCAGGCAACCACTAGAAGGCACCTTTGTTACATTTGTACTCGAGTAACTAATGATCATCAGTCCCTAAATGGTACCAATTTTGATAAGGAAACATCCCTCCTTCCCAAAAAACTAGAAGAAAAATGGCCATAAACCATAAGAATGGTGCTAATACTAACATTTAATTTACTATAGGCCAATAAGTATTACCATGCAACAAGTTAAACTTAAAAAAGAAAACTAGAACCACAGTTCTTTAAAAAAAAATTTTCCCCAAGTGCCAGAATAAGGACTGAAGAAGTACTGTGACAAATCAAAAAGGTATTATCTTTGAGAAGAAAATATGTGATTGAAAAGTAAAATCAAGAGGAAAAAACAGAAGCACTTTTTCATTACTAAAACAATTTCATCTTTCCACATAAGTCTTTTTACATCAAAAGACTTATGCATTTCCATGTACTTGTTTACAAAATTATGTTAAAATAGAGTAACTGCTGTAGGATATTACTATAGTAATTATCTTTTATCTTCTACATGCAGTTTTCACTGTTCTAGTGGATATTTCCCATCCACTGCTATTATTTCTTCCCTTTTTAAAAACACCACCACCATACCCTCTTTTGACCCTATACTTTCCGCTCCAGCTAAAGCCCCATTTCTCTCCTTCCCTTTATAATGAAATTCCTAGGAAGAGTGTCTAAACTTCCTCTGTCAAATTTTCCTCTTCCTCTTCCTTGAACCAACTCCAATCATGATTGTGGTCTCACTATCCCACCAAAAGCTACTTTGTCACGATCACCAATGTCCACATTGCTAAACCCACTGGTCATTTTTCAGTCTTCCCCTTACCTAAACTATCAACAATACTTGAAATACCTTTTTTTAAAAAATTGAGGTATAACTGACACATAACGAAATACTCACTTTTCTTTTTCTTTTTTGAGGAAGACTAGCCCTGAGCTAACTGCTGCCAATGCTCCTCTTTTGCTGTGGAAGACTGGCCCTGAGCTAACATCCATGCCCATCTTCCTCCACCTTACATGTGGGACGCCCACCACAGCATGGCATGCCAAGTAGTGCCATGTCTGCACCTGGGATCCAAACCAGTGAACCCTGGGTCACCAAGAAGCGGAACGTGCGCACTTAACCACTGTGCCACCTGGCTGGCCCCAATACTTACTTACCTTCTTGAAAGACTTTCTCCACTTAGCTTTCAGGAGGAAACTCTCTCCAGAATTTCCTATTTTACTTGCAGCTGTTTCTCAGTCTTGTTTTATCTTGTTTCTCCATTCATATCCCCACATCCTAACAATGGGAGTACTTTCCCTTTTTCTATCTACACTCAATCCCTGATGACCTCATTCAGTTACAAGTCTCTGAACACCATCTCCATGCTACTGGCTCCCAAACTGATATCTCCAGCCTAGAACTCACCTACAGTCAATTCTGGTAACCAGAAGCCAAGCGGACATCACCACTTTCATGTCTGATAAGCACCTTTAAGGTAACTTGTCCAAAACTGAACTCCTGACTTCCCCTTACAACCAATGTTTTAGTCTTTACTGTATCAGTTAATGGCAACTCTACCTTTCTAGCTGCTTAGTTAAAAAAAAAAACCCACATAAGTAATAAGGATATTTGCATTTGTTGTTCCTTCTGCCTAAATATTCTTGCCCCAGACATCCATAGGTCTCACTGCCTCATCTCTTTACTCAAATGTCATATTTTCAGATCTCTTCTACCCCATTTAAAATTATACTACCATTCCCACAACATTCCCTGCTTTATTTTTCTTAGTAGCACTTTTCATTAAATAACACAATATATATTCTAATTATTTTAGCTTACCATTTGTTTCCCCCTACCAGAAAGTAAGTTCCATGAGTCCAGGAATTCTTGACTGTTTTTTTCACTGCAGAAACCCCAGAACCTAGAACAGTACCCGATACAGAGCAGGTACTTAATAAATATTTGTGGCTATTATTTTGCTCTTTCTTGGATCACTCGCTCTGGGAAAGCCAGCTGCCATGTCATGAAGCCACATCAAGTAGCCCTAAAAGAGGCCCACAGGGCAGGGGACTGAGGCCTCCTGCCAATAGCCATGTGAGGAAGCCGTCCTAGAAAGAGATGCTCCAACCCCAGTCAAACTTTCAGATGATCACAGTCATGGCTGACATCTTGATTGCAACCACATCAGAGACCCTGAGCCAGAAACTGAATATACAACAGCTCATGACTGAACTAGAACTACATTTATAGACATGCACAAATCTCAAAAACAATGACCAGTGAAAACTGCTAGTGGAAAACAGATGTTTTGATTATGATAGAAGGCTTATCCAAAGATGAACAATTTTAACAATATTCCCATGGACTCTCAGAACTATAAGAGAGTCTCAAAGTCTTACATTCTCTAGCTTCCTAGCCAATGCAGAAATCCAGGCCAACCACACTGGGTAGCCATTTAGCCTCCTGAACATTCCTAGTAAAAGAAATGCTTCCTACAGTTCACAAAATATTGTTGTTTATCAGCTGTAATGAATTTTGTTTTACTGAGCTAAAATCTTCTCTTTTTTTACAGTTCTCCACAGCTTTTTTTTAAAAATCAGGCTAAGTCCTCTTCTAGATGACAGAACTTCACAAATATTAAGCCAGCTATAAGTGTCCTCAGTATTTCTACTCCAGGCTACACCTTGCCAAATTATCCTGTTTAAGTTTAGGAGAGTGGCAGCATGATACAGTGGAAAGAGCTTATACTCTTAAGTTGAACAAAGCTGTACTCAAAATGCGAACTATGTGGACTTGGTCAATTTACTATATCTGCTAAAGCAGTTTCTTAACTGATGAACTGGAAACAATCCCTATCTTCCTGTCATTTTATAAAGTGTAAAAATGAAACAACATGTAAAGCACTTCCCATAGTACCTGGCACACTCAAAAACATTCAATTTGTTAGTTTTCTTCCTATTACAATATGACCTTAGAACCACCTCCAACTTGGTCACCCTCCTTTGGATATATTTTTAAGTACAGAGTATAGTGGCATAACCATTCCCTAACTCTGGATATTCTATTACTGTTTTCTAAGCCTGCATTATTTTTTATGTCTAACTTACACTTAACACTGTTGGATTATCTCATGCTCGTGAGTAATCAACTAAAAAAATACACCCCTAGTTCTTTTTCATATGAAATGCTGCTATGAAAGCAGATGTCTCTCAAATAATGTTCTGAATGTAAGTCTAGTACTTTATATTTATTCTTATTAAATTTCATATTATTGTCAGCCTATTTTTTTTTTTTTTTGAGGAAGATTAGCCCTGAGCTAACATCTGCTGACAATCCTCCTCTTTTTGCTGAGGAAGACTGGCCCTGAGCTAACATCCATGCCCATCTTCCTCTACTTTATATGTGGGACATCTACCACAGCATGGCTTTTTGCCAAGCAGAGCCATGTCAGCCCCCGGGATCCGAACCGGCGAACCCCGGGCTGCCGAGAAGCGGAACGTGTGCACTTAACTGCTGTGCCACTGAGCCAGCCCCTTAACTCTTTACTCAGATTCATATTGACAACATTTTGCTCCACTTGCTTTATTGTTTTCTATCTACCTATATATATACATATATATACTGGGTGTGTATAAAATATTTTAAATGATGGCCCTTTACCCTAAATACTTCAAAGTATATTTTCTACAAATACAGATATTCTCTTATATAACTACAGCAGAGTAATCAGCTTCATAAATTTACACTGATATAATATTTACGTAATCTACCACCTATCGTCCATATTCCAAATTATCATACGGCCTAATAATGACCTTTGTAGGATCCAGCCTAGGACAAGGAATAGCATTTTCTTATAAACCTTCTTCAGCCTCCTTTTAAGAGGACTGAAGTTATGTATTTCTGGCCAGAGTACTACATAGGGGATATCATGTTCCTCTCAGCATATCACAACCTCTGCAAGCACACAATGTCCAACTATTCCTCATTAGTGATGGTAATTTTGATCATTCAGTCAACTATTGCCTGATCTCTCTCTGATTACTATTTCTTCTCTCTTGTAACTAAAAGCAGCCTGTGGAGAGACACTTTAAAACAACACTAATACCCTGCTGCCTAAGTACTTCTGAATATTTGTGCAACATACAAAATCAAGGACTACACACTCTATTTCTTTTTCCAGACAATAACAAACATTGAAACAAAAGAAAAGAAAAAAGTGTCACATCAATCAAGATCTTTCTCTCTCCAACAGATACCAATATATTAATCAATACCATTTGTTTAGATTAATACATTCTGCAAGAAACTCATCTAATGTTCCTATTATTCAGTCTCTATCTCCTCCCCCTCACACCATCCCAATAAAAACCAACAGGGTACATAATAGAGAAATGACCTGATAAAGGTTTATAAGAAAAATATCTAAAGATCTGAGTTTAATAAGCCAACAAACGTGCTATGATTACTAAAAGCTAATGACAGTCAGGATTCCAGGACTCCATCAGTAGAAGTACAATGCTCAGATAGCAGGAAACGAATATTTCCATTGTACTTCAAACTGGTCAGATCACATTTTATAGAGTGTCCTCAATTCTGGAATCATATTTATTGAAGGAAACATCTAGAGAAACATGACAAGAATAATGAAGGGTCTGAAATTAGACTAGATGAAAGACTAGAGAAAGAAGCTCGCCAATTTTGAAGACGTAAATGTCATTACACAACTGGCAAAACAAATACACTGCCTTGTTTTCATTTCAGCACACAAAACTAGAGCCAATGTCTGAAAGATTCAAGGAGGCAGATTTTAACTCAATACAATAACTATCAGAGATGTTCAAAACGCAAAAGTTTGTATTTTGAAACATTAAGTAAAGATTACTGAAGATATTCAAGTAAGGGTTGAATTACTTCTTGTCTGAATTACCCTAGAGAGTATCTCTGAACTGAGTAGGAATGTCTGAAACAGAAAAACAAGTTGGTTTTCCTGCTCTTTCTGCCAGTCCCTTACCTGTTCCTTCTCTTCCTCTACACAATCACTGCAGGATTTCAAGGCTTACTTGAAATGCTTGGCACACACACTTCATATATACAAAAAGACTTGGCATCTACTTTTCGTTTCTTTCCTTTTTTTTTTTTTTAAAGATTGGCACCTGAGCTAACAACCGCTGCCAATCTTCTTTTTTTTTTTCCTTCTTCTTCTTCTCCCCAAACTCCCCTAGTACATAGTTGTATATTCTAGTTGTGAGTGCCTCTGGTTGTGCTATGTGGACGCCATCTCAGCATGGCCTGATGAGCGGTGCCATGTTCGTGCCCAGGATCTGAACCAGCGAAACCCTGGGCCACTGAAGCGGAGCGTGAGAACTTAACCACTTGGCCAGGGGCCAGCCCCATGGCATCTACTTTTCTAAACTGAAGGTTCATCCTACTTTTGAACCTGAGGTAAGACCTTGCCCTCAGTCAAATGAGTTGAGTTCCCCATAAAAAAATCTCTCTTCTTTAGTACTAATAATTCCTTGCCCCCATGCCCTCCTTCAAAGCTCACTCACATTACAAATGGCAGTAGTCACCCCGAAATTTACCATCTAACCAAAATGTAAATAGCAACTGACTATCATCTTCCCCCATCTTTCTCCTTGTTAACAATGGGAGGGTCAATTCCATCACATATGAATGTATGAAAGAATGACCTAGGTAACTTAGACAGCCTTCTAGTTCTGCAAGTCTATAAAATACGCAAAGTGCCTAGAATACTGCTACACGCCCCTAAAGGGTATCCTTGCCTCCAATTTTATTACCTCATAATTTTAGTCAAAGCAGCCAAAATGATCCTTGAAAAACAAACTGGATCATGTCACTGCCTTACCTCAATAAACAACAATAATCATAACAGCTAGTATTTATAGAGGACTTCGATGTGCCAGGCACTATTTTAAGCACTTTAACATGTATTAAGTCATCCAATACTCACAACAGTATGAGGTAAGTAGCATTATCAGCTCCACTTTATAGCAGACAAAAGTATGTCACAATACATTAAGAAATTTGCCCAAGTTTGCATAGTAAGTAACAGCATTGGGATTGGAACCTAGGAATTTTGGTTCCGAAGTCTCTCTCTTAATCACTATGGTATACTTCCTCTCCCACTCTTCAATCCCTTCCCAGAAGCATTTAAAATAAAATTCCTTATCATGGTCTAGAAAGTTATGTAGGATTTAGTTCTTGCAAACCACTCATGTCTTCACCAAACTCCTTATCTTAGCCTACATGGCCCTTCTTAATTGGGTAAATGTCCTCATCTCCACCTTCATTTTATATCTCTACCTCCTCTTTCTCAGACTGGCTTCCTTAAAGACATCAAGCCCTTTACTTCCTGCATGAGGATTCTTTGCTTGCAAAAGACAATTTACAGCTCAGGTTAACTTACGCCAAAAACACAACTCAAGAAAAAATCAAGTAGCTCACACAATAGACAAGAAGCTGAAGAACTACGCACAGAAACAGGGCAGTTTCAAGCAAAAACAACCATACCAATGGGCACTGTCAAAAGAGTCAGTATCACTAGCATAAATTCATCCCAACAAGTTTTTTTGTTTTTAATTTTTGTCCTTACTAGATTCACAATTCAAAATCCTGGACTAGAGAATCTGACTGATACAGCTGGAGTCATATGCCTGACCATTTTATATGTTTTACAAAAGGACCGTGAATAGGACTGTCTAAACTAAGACTGCACATAGGGGAGATACAATTTTCCAAAAGAAAATCAGGATGTTACTGAATAGGAAAAGAGAATATATGCTGGAGGACCCTCCACCCCTACCCACCAAATCCTATGTCCACTAATTGCCTAGTGGCCTTTGTGAATGCTGTTGTTCTGCTTGGACTGATATTTTCCTTGGCTCCTTCTCCTTCAAGTCTTGCTCAAATGTCACCTTCTTAAAGAATGTTCTTTGATCACTCTCTCTAAAGTAGCCCTCCCTTGCTACCCACTATCTCTCCCACCAAATACTGGCACATCATCTTAATTCCTTTATGACACTTTTAGAATCATTTTCTCATTTGTTTATCTATTCCCCCACCAGATTGTAAGCTCCATGAAGATTGTGACTACGTGCATTTGATCACCAAAGATGAACAAGAGAGAGTAATATGGTAGGTAAAATGATCTTTTGAAAATGCAAATCAGATGATGTTAATCCCTAGCTTGATACCCTTCAATGTTTCTCAGTACATTTAAGACTAGAATGTGAATATCTGCCATGACATGGCCCATGTCTTCCTCATTAACTCCAGTCTTTTAATAATTCCTAGAACATGCCAAGCTCTCTCCCAATTCAGGATCCATGCCTGGAATATTCTTCAACAGGTTCTCCACAAGAATAACTTCTTTTGGGGCCAGCCCTGTGGCCGAGTGGTTAAGTTTGCACACTCTGCTTCAGCGGCCCAGGGTTTTGCTGGTTCAGATCCTGGGCATGGACCTAGCACTGTTCATCAAGCCGTGCTGAGGCGGCGTCCCACATAGCACAACTAGAAGGACCCACAACTAGAATACACAATGATGTACTGGGGGGCACTGGGGGAGAAAGAAAAAAGAGAAATAAAAAGAAGATTGGCAACAGATGTTAGCTCAGGTGCCAATCATTTAAAAAAAAAAAAAGAAGAGCTCCTTCTCAGCCATCAAATCTCAGCTAAAATAACACTTCCTAAAAGGAGCATTGCTATCACACTATCTAAAATAGTTTTTCCCTTCTAAACTAATCTTTATCACAGGACCCCATTTCTTTCTTTCATAATATTTCCTAATCTGTTATTAGTTCATTTACAAGCTTACTTCTTTATTGCCTGTCTCCCCAACTACGTAGTCCTGCTCCATGAGGGCAGACAGGGTACGTCTGTATTCTCTCTCCAAAACTTAACGCAGTACACAGCACCAAGTCAGTACTCAAGTGTCTGTTAGAGAAGGAAAAAACTGCTGTTTTCTAAGAGAAATTTTCTTTAGAAGAAAATTTAACCAGCACATTGAAGGTAAGAAATTTCTATAGCTATAATTCTCTAGCCTTCCTTCCAAAATGAGGTAGACCAGAAAATACGTACTTTTATTTTGTCATGGACAATTTACTTCACTAGCTAAAGAAAAGAGTTTTGAAGGTTCTTAAGAGAAATATGAAGAGCCAAAGTAGAGAAGGACATTGAGAAATAGTTTTAAGGGTAACATCAAGGCATACATATACTTCCCTGAGTATAGACAGGAATTACCAAAACACTGAACGTGATTCATGACCCAAGAGCAAGTGGCACTGAAATCCATACTTTAACCTGCCCCTCAATTAGCTTTTAAAGCATTTAATATAATATCATCACATCTCTATCTCCATTATGTGCTAAACGAGGGTTTCGTGCTCAGTCTCCTCTGTTTTACCACCATATATTGTAGAAAATCCAGTATGATTTTACCAAATATAAGGCCTACTTACCAAGTGCTCTTGCTACTGCCAAAAAAGGAATCTGGTCAATAACTGTGCTCCTTCTAACAGGTCCATTATGAGTGAGCCGAGGTCGTTTCCAAACTACACGATTCACTCCAGACTTGTTCATCACACTAAAAAAGAGTTCACATAAATACGCAATTACTAAAATATAACTAAGGTAGCCTGATGTGTTAAGTAACTAATACAATCAGATTATATCACCACAAAATAATGACTTATTTGTTTCAAATACAATGATGCATAAACTAAACTTCCTCTTCAGAGCGGAAAGACAAAATAGGGTAGATTACGATGAGGAAAATTTAGAGATTACTGAAGTAGACTAGACAGAATGGAATGGAAGTAATGGGAAGAAAAACGTAGATATGTCAAAGAAAAAAACAAGATAACTTGATAACTAAAAAAATTGAGGGGAGAGGGGCCCACCCCACGGCCGAGTGGTTGGGTTCGTGCGCTCTGCTTCAGTAGCCCAGGGTTTCGCTGGATCGGATCCTGGGCGCAGGCATGACTCTGCTCATCAAGCCATGCTGAGGCGGCATCCCACGTGCCAGAACTAAGCACAACTAAAAATGTACAACTATGTACCAGGGGGCTTTGGGAGAAAAAGGAAAAATAAAATCTTTTAAAAAATTGAGGGGAGAAAGAAGAGGTTATAAATGGAGACGAATTAAATCATGATGAAAGAAATTAAAAGGGAAAGGTTATACAGTTTTTGAAGGATTTGAGGGTAGTGAAATCAGGAGAACTTCAGTTTTAATATTTTTGATATGAATAGGAAATATCTCAATAGAATTATCTTTGTATGTAGATATTTCTGTAATTAGCAGTGTGAGACTAGACTCTGGAAACAGATCAGCTGTAGAGATGTAGATTTGAGAGTTACAAAATAAGAAAACCCTCCCAGAAATTTAGCAGAGGAGTAACAGAAATCTGTAATTAATACACAGAGGAGTTAGTACACTGTAGGGTGCTTAAAACATGGAAATATGTCAAATCTCTGAACAAAAAAAATTAACACAACAGGGATGGTTTTCTCAATCTCTGCCTGGTACGACTGAAATGGGAAACCGACCCTTAAATCAATTTAATCATAATCTATCTGACTTCAAAAACAAAATCAATAGAAGAGAAATGCTCCTCTGGAAAGCTATAAAAGGTGGAAGAATGGCAAAGAACATTTCCAAGAAATAATATTAGCCTACCTGACATTAGGTCCACCTAACAGATATGCATAAGACGGAAGTTGCTTCCCAAGACTCTCAAAAACAGATGATATTAAGATAATCTAATTAAGTTTTCTAACTCAGGTTCCATGTGTGCCCCAAAATCCTTTGATTATAATCTGAAGTTTCGTTTCATCTACAGCAGGCCAGCTGACAATAATATGTGGTCTTCTCCGCAGTTATTTTTCTTATTATTAATGGGTACTATGATATCCTGATGTATGCATGAGTCTCTTATTAGTTTACTATGTTGACTTTGAGTAGCATGACTCTATCCCCCTAAACTTAATGAACACTGAATACACCTACACTAAAACTAAACTGGCTGCAAGATATGGAAAGCTGAAGAGAGGACCGATAATGGTGACCCCCTCCAAAGGAATGTCAGTGTGAAATGCCCTACACCTCAGCAGCAGCCAGCCAGTTAACCTCCACTAAGGCTTTTCTATCTCTGCTCTAACTTCAAAGGAATGAAGATACTAGAGAGAGAAGAGATAACAAATGGAACAAAAGTCCTAAGAAAAAAAAAGGCATAAACCTTAAAAATGAGAAAAGATCAATCTTCCTCTGAGCCAAGAAAAACATCAAGATGGCAGAAGGATAACCACCTCAATCTTCTTTCTAAAACAGAAAACAAGCTCATCTGACAAGGGTAGGCCAGGAGATCTGAGCAGCTCTGTTTCATGAAACTTCCTGCAATGACAGAAATGTTCACTCTGCCCTGTCCAGTAGAGTAACCACTAGCCATGTGTGGCTACTGAACACTGTAACTGTGGCTAGTGGCTACCATACTGGATAGCATAGAGAAGGAATGAAGCAAGTACAGAATGATCATAAAAAACACTATGGATGTTAACATAGTAGAGAAATTCAAGAGTTGCTCATTTACCATCCCTTTTGAGAAGACCAGTTTAATTGACAATTCTGAAAGCAACACTGTTCTGGGTCATAGTAAGAGAACGTCAAAGGCAGCCTTTTTTTATTTTACGCTTTCTCCAATGCTGATCCTCAAAAAGCGAATAGGAGAGTAAAGACTAAATCTACCATTCACAAAAATCTATGAAACTTAAGACTTACAGGAGAAGAGACACCAACAACATTCTGCCTTCATACCACCTTAACCCCTCTTGTTCTTCCCAAAGCTGCTCCCTAAAGAGTGAGGCTTAATACTTCAGTAATTACAGTAGCTATCCAAACTGCTGCCAATATAAATGACTCTACCAGGAACTCTGCTAATATTCAAGGATATTATGGTCTCTGTGTTTCTGAGGAACAAAAGACAAAATAATGGTACTGGTCAAAACAAAGTTTTAAATCCATTTTCAAAAAACCAGAGTAATGTTATAAAGACACTTTTATTGAACTTCCTGCCATTGACCTGTATGATTAAAAGGCATACACAAAGGAACAGCCTGATATGCAGAGAGCTGACTGAGCAGCAACAGAAGGCTGGAAAAACAGAGCACTGGCCAGTTGCCTAGGGTGAGACAGGGGGAAAGAAGGAAATAACTTATAATAAAACAGCTCAATTTGTGCAAAAAGACACCTGCTCCCAAATGACAAAGAGCATCTGTCCAACTATCCAGATGGTATTTTAAGTGATAAGGCAAAAAACACAAACCCTAAAAAAAGATATTAAAATCAAAGAAAATGTAATTTAAAAATTCATATAGAAAGATAAAGAAGTCAAGAAAAATATTTTTTAAAAGATTAATGAGAATGGGTCAGCCCTACCAATATTAAAAATCATAATAAAGCCTCAATTAAAAATAAATATGGGGGGGCTCAACCTGGTGGCATAGTGGTTAAGTTCGTACACTCCACTTCTGCGGCCCAGGGTTCGCAGGTTCAATCCCAGGCGCAGACCCACACATCACTCATCAAGCCACGCTGTGGCAGCATGCCACATACAAAATAGAGGAAGACTGGCACAGATGTTAGTTCAGGGACAATCTTCCTCAAGCAAAAAAGAGGAAGATTGGCAACAGATTTAGCTCACAGCCAATCTTCCTCATACATAAATATATATATATATATATATATATATATGGTATTGGTACATGGGCAGTATAAAAAAATAGAAAGCCCAGAAAAAGACCCCAATATATACAAGATTTCAGTTTATAATTGCAAAGCCCACTTTGCATGACTACCAGCGATGGTCTCAGATAGAGACTGACCTTCAGTCTCATAAGATCAGATAGACTATATCATGACATCAGGCTCATTTAACTTTGTGGGATATAGGACACAGTATGCTAGGACAGCAGCTTCAGTCATGTTGTCTTCAGCACTGATCCTTACAGAAATCCAGGAGCCATTTTGTAGCCCCTCCAAGTGAGATTCATATGCCACAGGAATCAGTGTCTTATAATAGCCCATGACTTTCTGGTCCCTGCACAAGTCAAACTGCACGTGCAAAGGGGAGCTAAGGTCTGTGCTTCCCAACAGAAATCTGTAGTCCATTCAAAATCTTCCCTATCCAGATGCACTTCCATTCAAGGGTCATTCTACAATAAGCAATGTTGCCTTGTAACAGAGCTGACATTCCGTATTTATCTTAACCAGAGAAACAGCGCTGGAAGAGAGTAAACTCAAGGTCATCTTCCCACTGAAGAAGGGTTTTAAGCCTGCTAATTCTTTCTTTCTTTTTTTTTTTTTTAAGATTTTATTTTTCCTTTTTCTCCCCAAAGCCCCCCGGTACATAGTTGTATATTCTTCGTTGTGGGTCCTTCTAGTTGTGGCATGTGGGACGCTGCCCCAGCGTGGCTTGATGAGCATTGCCATGTCCGCGCCCAGGATTCAAACCAACGAAACACTGGGCCTCCTGCAGCGGAGTGCGCGAACTTAACCACTCGGCCACGGGGCCAGCCCCAAGCCTGGTAAGTCTTCTAATCAGTAAGGAAAAGATGTATAATTGTTCAAGTGGCTACTAATAGCCACCAAGAAAAAAATATTAACTTGTATCCCTACCACAGAGCTTGTATTTTAAATTCGAGAGACTGAAGACTAAAACGTAAAAGATGAAACTATTGCCAAGTACTGCAAAAGTGGTTCTTAAAATATGGTTCAAGGGCCCCTGGGACTCCCCCAGACCTTTTCAGGGGGTCTGTGGGTTCAAAATTATTTTCATAGTATTACCAAGACCATGTGTATAGAATGAAGTTTTTAAGAGGCTATATGAATTGATATGATATTGTACAATAAAATGTGTCAATATTTGGATGATCTACATAACTCAGCAAACCAATATTTTACAGATGACCAATGCATATGTTACAAAATCATGCATGAGGGCTATATACTATATGATTCCAATTATACAACATTCTGGAAAAGGGAAAACAATGGAGACAATAAAAAGACCAATGGTCATTGGGAAGAAGGGATACACAGGGAGAGCAGAGAGGATTTTTAGGACAGTGAAATTATTCTGTATGCTACTATAATGGTAGATACATTTCATTATACATTTGTCAAAACCCTAGAACGTACACCACCAAAAGCAGTCCTAACAGAAACTATGGACTTGGGGTGATAATGCATCAATGTAGGGTCAGTGACTGTAACAAATGTACCACTGTGGTGCAGGATATTGACAGTGGGAGAGGCTGTGCATATAGAAGAGGGCATGGAGTATAAGGGAACTCCCTGTACTTCCCACTCAATTTTGCTGTCAAGGGACCGGCCCAGTGGCACAGCGGTTAAGTGCACATGTTCCGCTTCAGCAGCCCAGGGTTCGCCAGTTCAGATCCCAGGTGCAGACATGGCACCACTTGTCAAGCCATGCTATGGCAGGAGTCCCACCTATAAAGTAGAGGAAGATGGTCATGGATGTTAGCTCAGGGCCAGACTTCCTCAGCAAAAAGAGGAGGATTGGCAGCAGATGTTAGCTCAGGGCTAATCTTCCTCAAAAAAAAAAATAATTTTGCTGTCAACCTAAAACTGCTCTAAAAAATAAAGTCTGTTAATAATAATAATTTAGGGGCTGGCCCGGTGGCACAGCAGTTAAGTGCATACATTCCACTTGTTCAGCAGCCTGGGGTTCACTGGTTCGGATCCTGGGTACGGACATGGCACCACTTGGCAAGCCATGCTGTGGCAGGCATCCCACATATAAAAAGTAGAGGAAGATGGGCATGGATGTTAGCTCAGGGCCAGTCTTCCTCAGGAAAAAAGAAGAAGAAGAAGAAGAAGAAGAAAGAGGAAGATTGGTGGCAGACGTTAGCCCAGGGCTAATCTTCCTCAAAAAAAATAAATAATAATTTAAAAATACATGGATAAAAAAATCATTTAGCGGCCAGGCCAGTGGCTTAGTGGTTAAGTTCATGCGCTCCACTTCAGCAGCCCAGGGTTCATAGGTTCGCTTCTCGGGTGCAGACCTACACACCGCTTGTCAAGTCACACTGTGATGGCATCCCACATATAAAATAGAGGAAGATTGGTACAGATGTTAGTTCAGTGACAATCTTCCTCAAGGAAAAGAGAAAGATTGGCAACAGATGTTAGCTCAAGGCTGATCTTCCTCAATAACAATAAAAAAATCATTAACCAATGGTTCTTAAATTGACAGACCTATGGCTCTTAACTTAAGAGTATGAAAAGGTCATTGATGTGATTTCAAATACCACACCATTATTAATCTTTAACAAACCACCTCTTCTTGAGTTTTGGAAGAGTATCAAAGAAGAATAACCCCTACTCATGGAAAAGCTACTGAAATACTCCTCCCTTTTCCAATTATATATCTACGTAAGACCAGATTTTACTTCAGACAGTGCAACCAAAATAATATACCACAACAGACTGAATGCAGAAGCAGCTAGGAGGACCTAGCTAATACCAATTAAGCCAGACATTAAGAGACTTGCAAAAATGTCAAACAATGCCAATCCTCTCACTAAATATTTTGGAAAACAGCTATTTTTTCATTAAAAATGTTCTTTATGCTAACACATAATGGGTTTAACATTGTTATTTTTCAATCAATTAACAAATATTTGAAAATGTCTCCATTTTCAATCGTAAAATCAATAGGTATAACCCATATAAACAAAAAGCTCTTTGAGATCCTCAATTTTGAAGACTGTAAAGGGTCCATAAGATGAAAAATATTCATAACCTCTCTACTAGAAGAAAATATAGAAGACTTTTTTTTAAGTTAAGCACATGAACTTAAACTACTACATCAGTGAGCCGGCCCCTAGAAGACTTTCTAATGATCTCAGAGTGGAAGAATTGTATGTACGGCACAAAAAACAAAAGTCATAACAGAAGAGATTGATAAATTCAACTGCATTAAAATAAACTTCCATGTGGAAAAAAAAAATTCCAGGCACATAACCAAAAGACAAACTGAAAATATCTGAAACCCAAATCACATACATACTAATTTCTCTAGTGTATAAGTGGCTCCTACACATTAATCAGAAAAAAGGCTAACAATCTCCCTGCCTCAATGAACAAAGAATATCAACAGAAAAGGAAACAGAAATATAAATTGCTCTTAACCAAATAAAAAAAAGATATTTAACATTTCTCATAAAATCAAATTAAAAGATCACCAAGATGGCCCTCCCCTAGGCCCCCCCCCTTTTTTTTAAAGATTGGCCCCTGGGCTAACATCTGTTGCCAATCTTTTTTTTCTTCTTCTTCTCCCCAAACCCCCCCAGTACATAGCTGTATATTCTAGTTGTAGATCCTTCCAGTTGTGGTATGTGGGATGCCGCCTCAGCATGGCCTGATGAGCAGTGCTAGGTCTGACCCCGGGATCCGAACCAGCAAAACTCTGGGCTACCAAAGCAGAGTGGACAAACTTAACCACTCGGCCACAGGACCAGCCCCCGCCTTTTTTTTTTTTTTTTTTTACCTAAAATGGGATATGATCAGCAAGTTCTGTAAGTGTGTTGTCAAGGGCATCCACATACACTGCCGATAGAAGTATAAAGCAGTACAACCTCCATGGAGACAGTTATCAATAATCAAAACACACTCTTCTTCAGCCCAGCAATTTCACTTCTAGGAAATGATCCTACAAATATACTTGCACTGTACAAAAAAGATGCATGTGCAAAATTATTCATTTTATAATAGTGTTTATAATAAAAAAATTAGAAATAAATATCCTTCAAAAGGAGACTAGCTAAATAAATGATGGTACATCTGTACATGGAACAGCTTAATATTTGATTGTATATGGACATCTATTGAAGGATACACAGTAATATCAGTTTCTTGTAGGTGGAGGGGAACTGGGCAGCCTGCGGGACAGTAGGTGGGAGATCTTCTATAGTACACTGTTTTCTACTACTTGAATTTTAACCAAATGAATGCTACCATCAAATATATATATATGCATATACAAAAATCAACACTCAGAAAGTTAACATTTGGCGTACTTCTATTCCTGTTTCTCTTCATAGTTGGGGGTCACACTACAAATATAATTTTATATCCTGCTTTTTTTGTGACCAATAAGCATTCTCCTATATTATTAAAAATCCCCCTAGGGGCTGGCCTGGTGGTGCAGCAGTTAAGTTCACATGTTCTGCTTCTCGGTGGCCCAGGGTTTACCGGTTCAGGTCCCGGGTGCAGATATAGCACTGCTTGGCAAAAGCCATGCTGTGGTAGGCATCCCATATATAAAGTAGAGGAAGATGGGCATGGATGTTAGCTCAGGGACAGTCTTCCTCAGCAAAAAGAGGAGGATTGGCAGCGGATGTTAGCTCAGGGTAATCTTCCTCAAAAGAAAAAAATCCCCCCTATATATGGGAGTTCATTATATTACTCTCTTTACCTTTACTTATGTTTGAAAATTTTCACAACACTGTGATTTTTTAAAATTTATCTATAAACATTATTTTTTATTTTTATTTTTTGCTAGGAAAGATTCACCCGGAGCTAATAACATCTGTTGCCAATCTTCCTCTCTTTTTTTTCCCTCCCCAAAACTCCAGGGCATGGTTGTATATCCTAGTTGTAAGTCCTTCTAGTTCTTCTATGTGAGCCACCACCACAGCACGGCTACTGACAGACGA
The DNA here is from genome assembly GCF_021613505.1 of Equus quagga. Classification (NCBI taxonomy): domain Eukaryota; kingdom Metazoa; phylum Chordata; class Mammalia; order Perissodactyla; family Equidae; genus Equus; species Equus quagga. The sequence continues at coordinate 81,437,092 of NC_060277.1, read as the reverse complement.
GTCGTGTGGTTCCATGCCCAGGAACCAAACCTAGGGCACCAAAGTGGAGCATGCCAAACTTTAACCACTAGGCCATTAGGGCTGGCTCAATAATCATTATTTTTAATGGCTACATCATATTCAATGTTATGAATATGCATTATAATATATTTAACCATTCTCCAGCTATTGGGCCTTCGAGTTACTTCTAGCTTTTAACAGTCATTAAGCACTGCTGCAGTCAATAACACTGTTCAGATATTTTTGTCCACATTTCAGAATTCTTCTTTAGAGTAGATTCCTGAAATTACTGAGTCTATAAACATTTAAAGCTAGTGTTATGCATTATATTCTATACAGGTCATACCAATTTGTAATCCTACCACAGGACATCCATTTCAACAAAAATATTAAGGAGTATCTGTCGGGTTTCTTAATCTTTGCTAACCCAATAGCAGGAAGTAGAGTTTCATTTGAATAATATTAAACATTTTTTCAAATGCTCACTATTCTTTTGCATTATTGTTATTGTTCAAACTTCCTCCTTTATCCATCTATGTGAGGGTGGTAGTCTTTCAGTGTTTTTCTTCCTGATTTTTTGAACTCCTTATAGCTTAAGGATGTTAATTATTTTTCCTAGTTTATTATTTCTCTGAAAAAGACCAATTTAGATTTAATAAAAGCAAGAAAGAGGAGGCAAGTAACAAAATCACGGTAAGGTTTTAGTTAGAATAATTGTTTAGAAACCACTGGATTCTATTTAACTTGCCTCAGACCCTTGATTTTTATAAATTAGTATTGGGATAATTTTTACATTTCTTCATGCTAGTCATTCCTCTGATTTTTAGAATAATCTTACATTTTAGTTTGTATCATAAAAATATTATGCTGAAGTCAATTACAGTTCATAGTTTACAAATTATCTACACATTGAAACAAGTTGAAACAGAGAAAATAAGAAGAAAGGTTTGCAGCACATATGACTTAGAAATCAAAGAAAAAGCTGAAGGTTAATTCTCACAAAACTCTATTCCCAAAGCCAGATTCAAACTGTTCTATTCTCAACTCTAAGAGCTGCTGTGTCCAAATTGTGAAGGTCATGCTAATCAGTATTTATGTAAAAGGTTCTCAATAAATCCTTGTATGTATTATTACTTGAATCATACTGAAATATTATTTCCCTCTGGAGCCATCATCAGAAATAAAACAATCAATTCAAAATAATGAGATAACTATGAATACACGGGTAGTTTACCAGGCAAACTAAAAACCTGTAATACTAAGAAAGTAACTTCCCTAAAAGGGAGAAGTAGGTCGATCCGGTTAGTAAAGCAGAAAAGGACTAAACAGAACCAAGAGAGGAAAAGACAAAACAGCACAATGATTACCTCCCACCAAGTCCTTCGATTCGTTCTCTTTCCTTGGGAAGTTCTGGCTTATGGTCCTGTGTCACCTCCACAGCTCTGACAAAATCATCCTTCGGGTCATCCTGAATTCCAAGAACCACCCCTGAGTCACCCACGTGAGCTACATACATCTTCATGCCCCGTATGATGACCACACTGGCAGTTGTCCCTGACGTGCTGGGAAGACCTGTCATAGTCTTTGGCCATTCTGCTGTAATAAGAAATAAAATATTTTACTCTTTCAGGTACAAACATTAATACTGTATCAATAAAAACAGCAACATACGGTGGATTAGCATGGAAAAATTTGAATTAACATAGGAAAAATTTAAGAAAAATATTTTGAAAGCTATTCAAGGACTTGCATTAATCCATTCACCATTAATAAATTAATTTTATAAATAACGCAATTATATTACAAACATCAAACTGATCCTAGGAGAAAAATATTACAAGATAGATAGACTAGTTCCACATAAGTCTTAGTCCTAACTACATTTAGTGGCAAGGATGTGTTAAGAGTTTTGATACCATATGGCCAGTAGCTTAGCATCTGCTTATTAATTTGTCTTCAAAAAGATTTTCCAAAAAAGCTACTTGATTTGTTTTTAAAATAACTACTTTGAATATTCATAACCTAATGAATAAGATTTATTGAGCACTTACTGTATACCAGGTTCTAGGCTAAGAGCTCTACATGTATTATCTCAAATAATACTTGCAACAAACCTATGAGATAGGTAAGATTATTCCCACAATTTTCATTTTGTAGATGAAGAAATCAATACTTGAAATGGTTAAGAAACTTGCTCAAGATAACTCAAATATTAAGTGGCAGAGACCCCATATATTTAATTTCAAAACCTGTATTGTCTAATTAAATTCACTGTGACTTAAAAATTCTGAAATATTCTGTTACATTAAGCTACAATTTATAGTTCAAGATAGCAGACTGAATCCAAACACTGACATATTCTCCACACCAAAATCCTACTGAAAGGACAGAATATAAATATTAGAAAAAGTCAACAGCAGTCATGAAACACAGAGAAGGGTCACAAGCAAATCTGAGGAATTCCTGGAATTTTAAACAAATGGAATTATATTGAGGGAAAAATCAGAATGCAAAACTTGTAATCTACCATAAGCAGAAAGCAGAGTCAGTAAAAGAGGCAATACATTAGTTTTCCCTGTTAACAAAGCCTCAGAAAAGCTCAAAATCAGAGGCAGCGGCAACGGCTGGAGGCAGGAATGGATGGTAGAAGCTTGGCAGAGTATTAAAACTGCAGGAGCTGGGTCAGTGCCTAAATCTGCACAGTGAGGTCCCTAAGCTGCCACTAACTAGAACACCTTTCTTTTAAGGAAAGTGGTACATCTGTTGATAGGGACAACAGGGTCCCAAAGCGGATGAGGGAGAAGAAATAGGGCCTAAAAAACTGGACGGAGTACCACACAACTTGCACAGCCACAAGGGTTCTCTAAAATATTCAGGCTATTTCTTTTCTTTTTCAATATTATATACGCTGAGAAGACATCTCTTACACTTTTTTTTTTTTAGGAAGATTAGCCCTGAGCTAACATCCGTGCCCACCTTCCTCTACTTTTTATGTGGGATGCCTACCACAGCATGGCTTGCCAAGTGGTGCCATGTCCGCACCCGGGATCTGAACCAGTGAACCCTGGGCGGCAGAAGGGGAATGTGCACACTTAACCGCTGCGCCACCGGGCCAGCCGAAAAGACATCTCTTGAACCCCATAGTGCATCTTCCCAATCCATGCCACAGACAGAACCACCCTACAGAGTGTCCTGTCACTTGCAGCAGAGAGGTGCTCGCAGTATATGAAACAATGACCTTCACAACGGCTGAGGGAAAGCACAACAGCTACGACACTGATGAAGCTAGAAATTCATAGACACACATATACACATATACATATGTAAAACTACCTGCAACAGTACTAGACACATAGTAAGCACTCAATTGTTAGTTTTTGTTGTTATGACCATTATTTAAGAAAAGCAAACAGCCTGAGAGGCACCAAGAGAAGTATGCAAAGAGAAAACAGCCCCAAGAAAACATTTGTGGAAAAATCAAAAGACTCTATAGACAAATTACTGGTGCTGATAAAGTTCAATAAGGTTATTGCATATAAATATGGTTATATAAAATATCAATTCTATTTAGGTAAAACAAAAACTTACAAAATGTAACTTGAAAAAAAATACCATTCAGCAGCAAGGGGTATAACATATCTGGAAACAATGCTAACAAATCTCTAACAAAACCTTTATGGAAAAGTTATAAACAAGGGGACCAAGAGAACAGAACAGTGAGCACAGAAACAGACCTATCCATATTTAGACACGATATATGAACAGTGATGAAAGGATAGACAGTCAATAAATGCAACTGAGACAAAATAGAAAAAAATAACAATAATTTTGGGACCCTGATGCCAAACACAAAAATCAATTCCAAGTACATTAAAGACCTAACATAAAAAGCAAAGCTAAAATGCTCAGAAAATATACAGGAAGGGACATTCATGATCTCAGGGTAGGGAGGAATTTCCTAAACAGAAAGAATGGATTAGCCATATAAAGAAAATGACTGCAAAGTTGTACTACCATCAAAATTAACAACTTCTGTCAGAAGATACCATTACCAGAGTCAAAAGACAACTCACAAAATGGAAGAGGATATATTTGTTATATATATATATATATATATATATACACACACACACACACACCCCCCCTCTAAAGGAACGGTATCCAGAATATATAAAATGTTCCTACAAATCAAATCAGTTAAGACAGACTACCCAATAGAAAAATGGACAAAACGCCTGAACAGGCCTTTCACAAAAGAGGAAATCCAAACAGCCAAAAAAACATGCAAAGGTGCTCAGCTTCTTTAACCATCAGGGAATACAAATTAAAAACCACAATGAGATGCCACTACCTAATTATCAGATTGCATAAGTCTGACAGTAGTGTGTGTGGTTAAGGATGTGGAGTAACGTGGTCTATCAACAACCAGTCGTGGGAGTATAAACTGGTAAAACATCTAAGAATTACCTATTAAAGGTGATGTATACTCTTTGACAACTCACTACCCATAGGTACATATCATAAATTAACGTATACACACATAGAATACATACAAATGTTCATAGCTCACAGGGGCTAAAAATAAGCAACAACACAAATGTCCGTCAACATGACAAGAGACTACACTACATATAATGCATAAGAAGCTCACAAGAAGTATGAGATAAAAGAATACATACAGCATGATTTTCTTCAAAAACAAACTATCATGTTTATAGATACGTGGTAAAACTATTAAGAAAAGTAAGTAAATCACTACAGAACTATCACCACAAAAGTCAGCATGGTGATCACCCCTTGGGGGAAGATAGAAATATGAGATCAGAGAGGACATACAGAGGCTTCTCCAGTGCAGGTAATGTTCTCTTTCTCAAGTGGACAGTGCTCATTTTATAATTATTCATTAAAGTGTACATTTATGTTTTACGGCCTTTTCCATATGTATGCTCTATTTCACAATTTTTTTTTAAGTTTTAAAAAAAAGACGCAGGAAGAAGACATCAATTTTGCAGGCATATGTCACAGCAGACAGCTCTCTAGCCCATTTAGGTCTGCAGTTTGGTTACAGACATCATTCCCAGAAGCTCAACCTAGAGTATGCTGTATGTTTCTTTAGCCTTTTCAATTATTTTGTGGGTCAACGATAGCTCTTGCTAAAATTTTTGCTTTTGAAACAAACTAGAATAAATTGTTTTCTGCAGCTAAGAACCTAAAAAGAAAACATCTGTTATCACAATAAATGTGAATGAGGTGAACTCCCAGAAAGAAGGGTTCTTAAGTACATTTAGAAAACAAAATTTACCTACAGTACAAAGTAATTCAGCTGTCCAAAAAAAGCACCTAAAACAAAATAAAAAAGCAGAAAAAGAGCTAAAAATAAATGGATAGTCAAAGATAAAATGTCAACATTTAAATCACATTTTTGGTCAGAAGCACTAATATGTACAAAGAGACATTCTGCAATGATCTAAAAATACTGAATAATCCAAGCTTTCCCTATTCATCTGAAATGTCACCTTTTATCACATGCTACATTTTGCCTCGGATCTATTTCTGGACTCATCCTACTACTCTATTTATGGTACTTTTTAATAATTGGGAGTTTAAGTATCCTCCGATTATTCTTCTTTTTCAAAATTCTCTTAAGTGTTTTTCCAGATGAACTTTAGAAGCAACTTGCAAAATTAAAAAACAAACCCTGTTGAGGTTCTGATTGAAACCGCAGTAAATTTATATGCTAAGGAAGTGACATTTTTATAACTTATTTTCCTTAATTGCAGTCTTCTTTGTTTTGTACTTTACATTTTAATCTTTCAATTTTTTAAAAAAGACAAAAACGAATTAATACTAGGAGCATATCAAAAAGTATCTGAAAGTGTACGAACTCTGACTTAAGGAAAGTATTCTTAAGCAAGAAAATATGCAGAAGTCATTAAAACAAAGACTAACAAATTTTATAACATAAAAACATGAAATTTCTTAAAGTAAAGCTATTATAAATAAGTATAGAATGTATATGTTCTTTGTGATAAATTTAAAACTTAGGGAATTTACGTACTTATATGTACCAATTAACATATATGGACTCATTTAACTCTCAGGAGGTAGGTACTATCATTATCTCCATTTTAGAGATGCAGATACCCTGGCACAAAGAGGTTTTACCCAAGGTCACACAAGTAGTAAGCGGAGAAGATGGGATTCAAACCCAGGCAATACAACTCTAAAAAGCACATATCCCATCACTATGCTAAGAGTTCTTACAGAATTCTAATGCCATAGTATGGAGATGTAAAAGCCTTCAGGAAAGCAATTTGAAAACAAGTATCAACAACCATCAAAAGATATCATTCTGTAACCAAATAATTCTGCTTTGAGAAATTTTTCTCTGAGGAAGTAATCCACATGAAGGAAAAAGCTATGCTGCTTTCACTCTAGCCCTTATTTATAGTATCAAATAGAAGGCACACCTGTCCAGCACTCACACCCCCTTCTAGTACTAGCATCCTGATTTTGTTCGGAAGTACGCAGCCTCCACTGCATGCAGTCTTCAGTGGAACTGAAAAACTTGCTCGATCCTGGCCCGGGGGTAGGCAAATGACCTAAACTAGGTCAGACTCCTCAGATATTTGCATCTTAGAGAGAAAGGCATAATGCTGGAAAACTGTTGGAGCTGATTCATCTCAAAGACTAAAATCTTTCAATGAGTGTCCACTAGGTTCCTGTCACCTAGAGCCCCAGAGGTACCCTGATTCTGACGATTTTGAGACCTGGTTTAAATTTTCAGTTTGATTCTGTGAGCTACCTAATGTCCTTCCAATAAATTCTCATGTTCCTTTCCCTCCTTAATGTAGACTGAGTCAGTTTGTGCTACTTTCAAAGAACTGTTATTCAAAACTAGAACCAGAGAGGTTGGAGGCAACTGACTCTCAGAAAAATGTCAATTAGTTATGGAACCCATGAGGGGTAGAAGGCATCAGGACTCTCACTCACATTCCAAATGGTAACCAAACAGCCCATGATGTACAGTGATGAGATAGCGTTGAATTTATCAATAAAGAAACTGAGCAGATGGTCTGTAGTCAGCATGCTAGTTTAGAACTGTGGGTGAAAAACTTTTCTGGGTCAGCAAACGCAAACACAGTCCCAACTCTGGCCTACGGCATAAGTCTCTGAGAAACAACAAATAGTTTGATATGACTGTTACAGTTGAATTGTGTCCCCTTGAAAAGACATGTTGAAGTCCTAACACCTAGTATCTCAGAATGTGACTGTATTTGGAAACAGGGTCTTTACAGAAGTAATCAAGTTAAAATAAGGCCTCTAAGGTGGGCCCTAATCCAATATGACTGATGTTCTTATAAAAATGGAAAATTTGGACACAGAGACAAACAGAGGGAAGATGATGTGAAGACACATAAGGAGAAGATGGCCATGTGACTGGAGTGATGCATATACAACCCAGGGAATGCCAGGGACTGCCAGTAAACACCAGAAGCTAGAAGAGGCGAGGAAGGATTCTTCCCCAGAGCTTTCAGATTATAGAGAGAGCGTGGTCCTGACAACACCTTAATTTTGGACTTCTGGCCTCCAGAACCGCAAGACAATAAATTTCTGTTGTTTTCGGTCAACCAGTTTTTGGCATAACCAGTTTTTGGCATTTCGTTGTGGCAGCTCTAGAAAACAAATACCATGCTGTAGAGGAAACAAGTCAAAGATTTGAGGAGATGGAGATCTTAGATGAAATCTTTTATATGCATATGGACCCCATTTATCCACCTCAAAAAAGATTCAGCCAATTCTCTCTTCCCCTTTAATGCTTAAAGAAGCAATTAAGTAGACACCAAAATCTTTTCAACACATTTTATTGATTCTTCTCTCTAGGCAAGGAATACTAATGCAAGAGGCTGCAACTAAAATGAGTTCCCTGATCTCTGTGGAGACAGGAGAACCTTGAGGTGGCAGAGATCAGATAGGAGCAGTTAATTACCCAAAGCAAAGCTGCTAGGGTTACCTAATTGACAATAGGCAGAAGAAAGATTGGATCTCCAGAATGGTCACTCACAAGGCCTTATTTGATTCAAAGAACCAAAAATAAAACAAAACAAGAAACAAACCAAACAAAAAACAAAAAAACCTTCCAAGTCTAGATAAAGGAGAACTGTTAACTTTCTTCAAAGTGATATGTGGCCATTTTCACATGTAGCTGTATACCAAGGAAAGAGAAACACCCACAACATTAACTACTGAACGATGACTCTGAGATAATGATTCTGGAGCTATAGAAGACAACCAGTCCACTGGTGAAGAGCTAAGGCTCACGGAGGTCAAGTACTAAACAGAGCTTTGAAGCCAGTCTACCTTGGACCCAAGAGAATCGCAAACCTATCTCACAGCTAGTTTTAAGACCCTGAATAACCGCAGCAACTCATAGCTTCCCTTCATCGCTCTTAACTGACAGGTCAGGAAGTCTATTATGGTAGAAAAGGCCAAATGTAAGTCTTTGGAGCACCCCAACAATGATAATCTCCTCCAAAAGAGTAAATTAGAAGTATATCACAACTCTCAAAGAGCCACAAAGACTGGTGTCATTATTAAAAGATGTAAGCAGGAGTGGTGATCCTATATATTCCATTCTATAGTCTGACCTTTGCAAAAGTCTGACAGCTCGTGGAAGATAATGGTGGATTATAATCAGATGGTGATTCCAAATGCAGCTGCTGTTTCTGATTTATTCTCTTTACTGAAACAAATCAATATAGCCTTGGCTATCTGGTATGCATCCAGCAGTGGGGCTCTGACGGAACTGCCACCTAGATTCCTGGAGGTATCCAGGTTTCTGATCTTTCTGAGTCTTGTTTATTCTGGTTTACTTTTTTTTTGTATAAATAATTCAAAGAATTTTTTTCTTGAACCATACAGAGTAAACTGCCAAGAAGATACCCCATCACTCCCAAATACCATTACAGTATCCAATTCCTACAAACCAGGGAATTCTCCTACATAACCACAATCAACCATCAAAATCAGGAAATTAACAATGATACCATACTACCATCTGATCCAAAGATCTCATTCAAATTTCATCAATAATCCTAATAATATGCTTCATAATAAAAGGAATTCAGAATCCCTTGTTATATTTACTTATCATGTCTCTTTCAATCTGTAACAATTCTTCACTGTTTCCTTGATGCTTTTTAGGAGTACCGGGCCAATCATTTTAAGAATGTCACTCAATTTTGATTTGTTTCATGATTCCTCATATCTGTATTCAGATTATGCATTTTTCACAGGAATATCACAGAACTGTTAAATACGATCTTCTCATTGCAGGCAGTACACAATTTCAATGTGTCCCATTAAAAGTGATGCTACCTTTGATCAACTGATTAACGTCATATCTACCAGGTTTCTCCACTATAATCTTTTTCCTTTTGTAATTAATAAGTATTTTCACAGGAGATAATCTGACACAATGTAAATATCCTTGTAGTGGGTTGGTGTCTCGCGCCCAATAAAAGATATATTCACCCAGAACCTGTGAATGTGACCTTATGTAGGAAAAGGGTCTTCGCAGATGTAATCAGGTTAAGGATTTTAAGAAGAGATCATCTTGGATTAGAGTGGACTCTAAATCCAAAGACAAGTGTCCTTAAAAGAGAAAAGAAGGGGAGAAGGCACAAAGGAGGCGATATAAAGACGGTGGAGATTGGGTGATCCATCTACAAGCCCAAATATGCCAAGGACTGCTGGCAACTACCAGAAGCTAGGAGAGAGCACGGAACAGATTCGCCCTCAGAGCCTCCAAAAAGGAGGCAATTCTGCTGACACCTTGATTTCAGACTTCTGGCCTCCAGAAACATGAGAGAATAAACTGCTCTTGTTTTAAGCTACCCAATTTGTGCTAATTTCTTACAGCACCTCTAGGAAACTAATATAATTCTATTCCTCAAATTTTTCCCACGAGTTTTAGCATTCATTGACATTTCTTGGCTGAGCCAATTATTATGATTAACAAATGTCATTTTCTAGTTCTATCGTTCCTTCTACATTTATCACTGGACATTCTATCGTAAAGAAAAGCTTTACATCAGTTTTATTTGTAATAGCCAAAAACTGCAGACAACGCAAATGTCCATCAACAGGTGAATGGATAAACAAATTGTGGTATATCTATACAATGGAATACTACTCAGTAATAAAAAGGAATGAACTATTGATATATGCAACAACAGAGGATAACAGAGATTATCTAATACTGATCAAAAATGATGAAGAAAAATGGAAAAAATTGGTACTTCATAAACATGGCAAATAACTTCATAAACATGGCAAATAACTCTTTCAGAATATGTGATATGTGAGAGGATGAAGGTCCTTGATAGTAAAACTTGAGAAATACCAAACTAAAATAAAGATACAGATTTAAAATTCTATGATTTAAGAGAAGCTTTCTTCAAATTTAGTTCTCTCACTTTCCCTCCGTTTTTTCTCTCTACCCCACCCACCTTCTGCATCTGTTTGTCTCTGTCTCTCTCTCTCTCTGTACTTTTCCATTTTAAATTTAAGATAATGAAAACTATCTGTCAAACCTAGAACCAACAATTTAGGTTAAGACCAGCTTCTTCATAATTTCTTTGGTCATATTCTTTAAATGCTCTGATCTTCAGTCAAACTAAATTAACAAACAAAATTTCCTGTCATCTTCCTTTACAAATATTGAGGCAAATTTCCTGTTAATCACATCAGAGATCACATTTAATTTATATCAACAGTTATGTTATCTTTCTATTGGCTCTCTTGATAAAATAAGTCAATGAACTACGATACACAGAAAAAAAGCTGCACTTTGTATGCTATCTTCCTTGAACTATAAAAAGAAAGGGATAATAAGAACATTACTTCAAACAAATAAACCTAAAAAAGCACACACAAACTTTAAAACATTATTTCTTAGAAGGTAAGAATAACACAACAGTAAATCCATACATGTGAATATACCTAAATAACTTAAGATCAAGAAGTAATGAAAATAATATGAAAAATAAAAATAACTTTTTAAAAAGGATATATTCATATACTCTCTCATTCTATGCTATATTCATCAAATTCCCCTGCCTCAAAAGAAAAATAAGTCACTTACAAATTTTTAGATAAACTAATTTTTCCTTTATAAATTTGGAAAGGATACACAAGCACTAGAAAGATGCTAGAGAGGTCAAGCTTAATGGTAATTAAATAAATCAAGATGAGTTTAGGAAGACAGAGAAGATGTAGCTTAAAAATACAAGAAAGTCCTTCACACCCATTACTATGGCTAATATTTAACAAAAGGAAAAATAACAAGTGTTGGTGAAGATGTGGAGAAAATGAGAACCCTTGTGGCATTGCTAGTGGCAATGTAAAATGGTGCAACTGCTGTGGATACAGTTTGCTGATTCCTCAGAAAGTTAAACATATCATCCGGCAATTCCACTTTTAGGTTTACACCCAGAAGAACTGAAAACAGAGAATCAAACAGATACTTGTACACCTATGTTCACAGCAGCATTATTCACACAACCCAAACGTCCATCAACAGATGAATGGATAAACGAAATGTGATATAGACATATGATGGAGTATTATTCAGCCTTAAAAAGGAAGAAAATTCTGATACATGTTACAATTTGGATGAAGCTTAAGACATTATGCTAAGTGAAATAAGAGACACAGAAAGACAAATATTGTATGATTCTACTTATGTGAGGTACCTAGAAAAGGCAAATTCTTACCAACGTAAGTAAAACAGAAGTTACCAGGGGCTCATCAGGAAGAGGGGAATGGAGAACTACTGTTTTATGGGTAGAGTTTCTGTTTGGGATGATGAACAAGTTCTGAAAACGGACAGTGGGAATGGTTGCATAATATTGTGAATGTACTTAATGCCACTGAATTGTATATCTAAAAGTGGCTAAAATGGTAAATTTTATGTTATGTGTATTTTACCACAATTTTTAAAGAGAGGAAATTTTTTTAGTTAAAAAAAATGTAAGAAAGCCAATTTAATTTTTACACCCACAGAAATTCAACTAAACTGGCTGCTACTTTGGGCAAGGAATTGCACTGTGAGTCCTAAGAGATTAATTATAAAATGTGTAAGGCATTATCTTTGCCCCCAAAGACCTCAAGATTTAGCTGAAAGGCAGATAAAACAGTGGATATTTCACAATGGTCTTTGTTATCTTCACAGGGATTTCACAAGGCCAAAACTATCTTCATAATAATTCTAAGAATTTATTTGTCCTTTTCACTGTGTTGACATTTGCACTGATGGTTCAAAAGCAGAGGTTAGTAAAACTGCTGGTGCCTTAGGAGTCAAGGCAGTGGCACCAAACTGAACTAGTAGTCATTGTATCCACCTACTTACAGTTAAAAAAAAAAGGAACGCAGTTTCACGTAAGAATGTCCTTGATGATGCAATAAAGATAATTTTATTAAACCTTTACTGAATATACATCTTTTTAATACCCTGTATGACAAAAAGGGAAGTATGCAGAAGAGGCTTCTGTTGCGTACTCTGGCTGTCTACAGGAAAAGTACTTGTGATTGTGAGAGTTATGAAATGAATTAGCCACATTTTCTTTTTTTTTTGAGGAAGATCAGCCCTGAGCTAACATCTGCTACTAATCCTCTTTTTGCTGAGGAAGATGGGCCCTGAGCTAACATCAGGGCCCATCTTCCTAGCTCAGGGCCCATCTTCCTCTACTTTATACGTAGGAGCCTGCCAAAGCATGGCTTGATGAGCGGTGCCATGACCTCACCGGGGATCCAAACTGGCAGACCCCAGGTCACCAAAGCAGAATGTGTGAATTTAATCACTGCGCCACCGGGCAGCCCATAGCCACATTTTTCACGGACTATCATTTTTACTTGAAAGACTAAAAAACTAAGTTAATAAGACTTGAGCATTTGCATACACTTTCTTCAAAATGAACAAAGTGAGTTGTTCACTTCAAGAAAAACAACTGACAGTATTTGCTGCCAGTGATAAATTTCTAATTGCTGCTTAAAAACTCACACATTTTGAAAAATGTGTATCCACTACAGTGAACTTGATAGCTGCCCAATCTTAAGATTTTTCTGATGAGATCAGCAATACTAACAAATGTGATGTTTTGATATTGTATAATAAAATGCATCAATATTTGGAAGATCTGCATAACTCAGTGAACCATTATTTTCCCTATGACTAATGCACCATGTCACAAAATCACACATAGGTAAAAGATTCATTCAAAGTGGAAGAGAGACCAATGGATCTTAAGGTAAGGAAACAAAAAGATTGATAAAGTTTCAAATTCCATGGTGACTAACCTTAAGAAGTTATCAATTAGCTGTAGAATATCCACAATTATCCAAAAATACTAATAATAAACTATTCCTCTCTTTTCCTACCACATTTGTGTGAAGCTGCCTTTTCTTTATATACGTCAACCAGACAACATAGCAAAATAGACTGATGCAGAAGCAGATATGAGAATACTTCTTATTTCAATATTCCTTATTTTGGAAAAAAGTGATTTTTCATTTAAAAATATATGGCCATATAATGTTTATTTTTTAATAGACTAATAAACATTTAAACAAATTTCTCAGTTTTAACTTCTTATACAGTGAATATTGAAAGAAGTAGCCCACACAAAAGCTCTTTGAGGCCATCAATCATTTAAGGGTACAAAGGGTTCTGAAAGCAAAAAGTTTGAGAACCCAAGTTTGCTATAACCCAATGAGCACTACAAAAGTAAACAAAGGATGCTTAACTCCAAAAGGAAGAGAAGTCGTCACAGAAGAAAACATACTGACTTGAAGACTGAGGAATATATTTTTCAGTTTTCTTTTTTGCGGGGTGGAGGGGAATCCAAGAAAATGGAATATTCAGTGTGCCTTGGGAAAAGGTGAGTAGACTAATGTGATAGAAATGTGGATAAACAGACAAAATTGAATAGGGAGTCTGAGGGTGGCCTGGGAAGGGCTTGGCCTATGGATTACAAACTGCAGAGCTGAAGTTTTTTTTAGAGAAAATGAGAAGCCATCCATGAATTTGGGACTGAGATACAATTTCTTTTAAAACTTACATCTCCTGTGTCAAGACTTCCATATACTCAGCATACTGTTTTTTTAATTCAAGTTTTGAGGATGGAATACAAGGTTTAGCTATGGAACAAAGCAAACTTTAACATTTGGTGTATAAGGCTCAAAACCATGCCTCAGAGGAGTGAAAGTCTGATTCAAAAAGTACATATACATATTCACATGTAATAGATGGCCCCTGCTTTATTCAAAAATGCTCAAGTAACAGGGTTTATACTTTATCCTTTTAGTTCAAACACAGCAAATTCATGTGGCTCCAAGTGTGCTGCAAAGTAAACAGGACTCTAAATAGCTGTTTGCATCTTATCTTCCTCTATCTTGCTGTCTTACTGTCCACTCCCAGTTGCCCTGCAAGCAACGAAATGACATATTTCTGGAATATACTGCAGTGCTTTCAGCTCTGCTCTGCCTACACAAAAACAAAACAAATCTATAATAGGGGCCTCTGGGATTGGATGGGAAACGCCTCCCACAGGCAGACTGGTTGTTCTATGAGTCAATCAAATAATTTTTGGCAGAAAGCCAGGTAAATAGAAAACAGACATTAAAAAAAGCTAGTCTACAATTCTATGACAATACCTTTTTAAAAAATGCTCCGTATTTGACCAACGTTTACACTCTTTTCTCTATGTCTCTGTCCCTTTGCTGGAAATAAACCAACACCATGCTGCCATAAACAAGAGGATTTTTTTAGTGACAGAAGCATCTTTCTCTAAAAAAGATTCAGGCCATTCATTGACAGCACTGGATAAGCAACTATAATGCTGTATGATAACATATGTTGGGTACAGCAACACTGGCTGCTTAAGAAGACATTTAAAGTTTAGATGAAACTACAACTACACTGAATGTTTACAAATTAAAGTCTCTATTCCCTTTTAGCGTGTCAGTAATTCCTTATCTCTTGCCACTTTGACAGGTAGTTACAACTCATAAGTACTTTTAACTAGGAACTGTTGAGAACTAGCTAACAGCAACGAGCTAAAGCAACTATCAAAAAAGGAGAGGAGGGAGGGTTAAAAAGCCGTAGCAGAATTTAACACAAACCCCTAAACGTGGGGCCAGACTAAGAGGTAACGCACTCCGCGCATTTGTTTTTCATAAGCAGTACAAGCACAAAGATCCTACAAACATTTTATGATCCCCACGACCGAATGCCTTCCAAGACTTTAAGTCTTGGGTGATTACATTTTAGCCCTTCTAAATTAGCTTGCTTAAACTTTACTCCAACTGCAAGTCACCTGGGGTCAATCTGGAGCACTGACACCACCGGCAGGAGGCAACCGACAGGGACAAGTCCTTCAAGAGCAACATTATGACAGATTCTAAGAACACACTCTAATTTTTGCCATCTCCCGCTTCCTTTGCGTGACCCAAGCAGTAACCAGTCTTCGATTCATCTTTTGACCCCAATCTGGCGCCAGGTTTCAAACACGTTTTCGCCGGCTGCCACCAAAGGGAAGCCACGAATGACTTCTTCCCATTGATCCCTGGAGGGTGGAAATAAAGCGAGGGGCGGCCGCAGGGAGACGGCAATCGTTATCTTTCCCAAGGCCACTCTGGCTGCCCGACCTCCACCCTGGGAAGCGCGATCAGACCGAGGGGAGTCTTCTCTCCCATCAACGTACCCTTCGACAGCGCTCTCGGCGCCGGGGGTCCAGGCGGCGCCGGCTACCCAAGCCCTCAACTGCCCGCAAAAGAGGCGGGCGCCCGACAAGCCTGGAAACTTACCCAGTTTCTTCCACATGGCGAGGTGACAAGCGAGGAAGCCTTTGCGGATGGCAGCGCAAACCTTCGCCGGCTCCGACGAGGTGAACCCCTTCTGCTTCTTGATGAAACCCCATAAGTGCTCCCGGGCAAACTGTGCCGCCTCCCGCCCGCCGTGCCCGTCGCACACGGCGAAGAATGCCACAGAGGAGCGGCGGCGGCAGCAGCGGCCGGGAGCCGGCGAGGCCCCGGCGTCCGGGGCAGGCTCGCGAGCTTCTCGGGCGGCCCCCGCCGGGCCTCTCCCCGAGACTTCGCCGCCAGGAAGAGCCGAGGGTGACGGCTGCGGAGGCGACCGCCGCGGCGAGGGCTTTTCTTCGGCTGTCGTCTCGGGCTCCACCACGATCTGAGTAACGTCCTCCATGTACTTCCTCCCGCCCTGGTCCGAGAAGACGCTCACTCCCAGCGAGTACAGCCCCGCCATGGCCGGCTGGCCGGGATCCCGCCGGTCCCAAGCAGCCCGCCGAACCGGGCGGCGGGAGGCACCCTCGGCGCTTGCCGGCCAACTATTGTTTATCTTCGACGACGCCGAGAGCGAGGAGGGGGCGGTCCCGGGGGGGGGGGGCGCGCGATGTCGGGACTTGTCCGCGAGAGCTGGGCCAGAGCGCTAGGGCGAGAGGAGCCGAGCAGCTGCGCCTGCGCAACGCGCTTCCCCCGCCTGCCCGCGCCCACCACACAAATCAGACGTTCTCCCCCGCGGGCGTCACTTGGCTCGCTCGGTCTGGCCAATCGGGAGCCGCGTTGGAGTGACCCGCCCTCCGCCCCCAGCCCTCACTCCTCCTGCAACGGCCGTGCTCGCTCCTCCCCCAGCGGGCTCGGCGCCCGCGCCCGGCCGGCTTTGCTTGCGTTTCGCGGGGTTTGTTTTCGGCAGATGCTGAGCGCTTACCGAGCGACTTGGGGTGTCCCCTTTTTGCTCAGTCCCCTGGGTCATAATGCAGCCTGCTGCCGTTGGCGTCCCGCTGCTTGCTTTGAGGGGAAAGCTGTGTGGGCTCGGGCCTCCCACAAGTGTGGGGAATCTGAGGGGAAAGACCCTCCATTCCTTGAAGTGAAATGGCGGGAAACCTCACTTCGGAAGGTCGTTTGGGAACCGGCTGGAAAAAGTGTGGCACTCTCGAACCGGGTCTGGGTGGGATGGATCCGACTGGGAGCTGAGGGAGGCAGTCCGGTTTGTGGTGTTAAGAAAACTTGGGGAATTTCCATCAGCTACGCAGGCTCGTTTCACAGAACCAGAGATGTCGGAGAATTAAAATATTTTCACTAATTCTTAACAGATCTTTTCAGCTTTTGTTAAACGGGGCACTTTTTCCGACTAGCCGTGGGTGCCGCGTTGTGCTCCTTTGGAGGTACCACTTGGAGTTACCGCTTGAAAGTAGCTTACAAAACTGCCAAGCCCGCCGGGGCTCTAACAGTCGGGTTACCGTCCCCGCTTTCGCCCAGTAGGTTACGATCTAAGCGCTAAAACCTCTGCATGGATTTCCGCGGAATTAAAATAAGCCTCAGGGTGGCAGGTTAGCATGTTCTCAGCAGCAAATGTTCCTGTAGTGAACCAGTTTAAAGTTCACTTTTTCAGTTTTTGGCCGCTTCACCATCAACTCTCCTGTGTGCCCTTTCCTAGACAGCCTTTGAGATTTTCAAATGGAGTGATACTAGTACAGAAAGGAGAATGGGAAAAATGTTCAAACAGTTGACACAAGAAAAACGGGTAGAAAAAAAATCCTTATACCGATGAAAATGTAAATAAGCAAAATCAGCTCAAAATGTAGAAAATCTGAATAAATCAATTAAAAATGTAGTCAAAGATATCGCCTACACCAAAAATGCAGTAGACCAGATGGTTCCAGAGTGTAAAAATACTTGGAAAAAATCCCAGCTTGTTTTGAAAGAGGATCATAATCCTGTTACCAAAACCTACAATTATAACACTAGAAGGAAATCTATAGACCGTATTTTATAACTATGAATGCAAAAATCCTAAATGAAAATTAGCAATTCTAATCCAGTAGCCTCCATACCACAGGACCTGCAAGACAGAACAGTTTATGTAGCTCTATATTATTCATCCCAGACAGTTTGCCCACCATCCCTCCCCGCACTTAGAGATTATGAAAAGATAATTCCATCACGCTTTATAATCCTAACCATTTCACTCCACACTTTAAACATCTGTTATCAGCCATTTCCCCTTTATTCTTCACCTCTTCTCTAAATCTTCCCATCAACTTCCTGTTCCAACTGAAAACTGGTTTACCACCTGACAAAACTACCCTCTTTGCAACTTTTCAAGTGAGGAGCTTATTTTTTTGTCTCACAGGTATTCTCATCTTCCAACCTGCTCCTCATGTTGCCTCCAAATCATTTCTCCTTCCTTCCTCCTTCAAAAACCCAAGCTGTTTTAAAGTTAACGCCAATTGCCACTATACCAAGATGCTGTCACCTACTGATCCCTGGTAACTCCCCCGTCATTTGTTCATAACTCACTGTCTTCCTTTCTTCCACTATTTTTGTCACTTCTCAGCCACTAACATTTTTCAAAATGTTATCCACATTTGCCGTCCTTCATTTTGTTTTCTCAGTTCCTCTTCATGGCGAAGTGGCCTTGCTACTATTAGGAGCAATCCCTCCATTTGTGTTCTAGAGCCTTTCTCCTCTCTCCTCGAGAGCTTGGCTCCACCAATTATCCTACTTGCTCCTACCTCAGCAATTTCTCCTTTTCTACTGGGTCATTTCCATTTGTGTACAAACATGTTCTGGTTTTTATTTTAACAAAAAACCCACCTTGACCCCTAATATTACCCCATTTCTCTGCTCCACTTCACAGGAAAAATTTTTGAAAGAGTTGTGTCTATCTAGATTCTACTTCTGATTCCTACCTCACAATGCATCCTTAACCCATTCCAATCAAGCAACCATCCCCGGCGTGCCACTAAGACTGTTTTTACGACATAACCGGACGAACCGGAGGTCTATGTTTCCAAAGCTAATGATGACTTTTCTGTTCTGGTTGACGTCTGTTCCAACTGAAGTAGCAAGGGGGAACAATTGTTTCCTTCTTGAAACTTAGTAGCAAGTCAAACCATTGCTTCCTTCTTGAAACTTTCTTTTCTTGGTTTGTAAGGGATGATGCTATCCTGATTTTCTTCCTACCTCATTGACTGACCACCCCTTCTCATTTTCCTTTGCTAATTTCTCCCGTTCTAGACTTTAGCTTGTTGGGAGTACCCAGGGCTTTGTCATGGGCTCTTTTCTCTACCTATACACTCTCTGTAGGTAACGCCATCCAGGACGGTAGCTCTAAAAACCACCTGCTGATGGCTCCCAAGTTTAAATCCCCAAGCCTGAACTTTACCCTGAATCCCAGACTCTATATGCAACTGCACACTTGACAGTTCCACATAGATATCTATCACTTTTTTTTTTTTTTTTGAGGAAGATTAGCCTGAGCTAACATCCGTGCCCATCTTCCTCTACTTTATAGGTGGGACGCCTGCCACAGCATGGCTTGCCATGTGGTGCCATGTCTGCACCCGGGATCTAGTAAACCCCGGGCTGCCGAAGCAGAACGTGCACACTTAACCGCTGCGCCACCAGGCTGGCCCCATCCTCCCTCAGTCTTATCCACGTCAGTCAGCATCACCATTCATCACACTGTTCAAGCTGAAAAACAGGAGTTTTTTATTCCTCTCTTTCCTCCGCTCTCCTTCCCCCTCCCTACTCCCATCAGTTTCCAATCCTTCTAATTCATCAGCAAACCCTTTGGACTAAATCTTAAAAATCAATACTGAACTCACCACTTCTCACTACCTCTACCACTGCCATCCCAGTCCAAGCCACTGTTACCATTCTGTACTTGGATTACTACATTAGTCTCAAGTCTCCTTTCTTTCACTCTTGACCATCTGCAATCCTTTTTCCACTAGCTGCTACTGTGATCCTTCAAAACCATAAATCAGATCAAGTTATTCCTTTACTCAATATACTTTGTGACCTCCCATGATATTGAAAATAATATGCAAACTCCATATGAAAGCCTATATGATCTCTTTTGTCCCTAAATGTCTAAAATCATTTCATAACAGTTTCCCCCTTCCCCACTACTACCCAGCCTCAGTGGCCTTCTTTCTGTTCCCTGACCAGGCCAAGCTGTTAGGGCCTTAGAGCTTTCTGAATTAGTTGTTCCCTCTCCTTAGAATGCTCCCCCCACTTCTATCAACTTTACAAGGCTGAAATTTGCTTGCTATTCAGATCTCAGTGTAAATATTAAGGGACTTTCCTAACCATCCTGTCTACAGTAGCCACTCAATATCTATCACAGAACCCTGTTTTAATTCTCTGCAGAGGACTTGTCACTATCTGATCTTTTTTATTTATTTATTTGCTTATTGACTGTCTCTCTCAATTAGAATATAGGCTCCATGAGAACAGAACTTGTCTTGTTCATCATTATATCCCCTGAACCTAGGACAAAAAGTTGTGAAGTGAACTGATTAATTAACTCGTTCATTTAGCAAGAAATGTGTAAAATTGATATGAAGAAAACTATAAAACTTTACTAAAGGAAAAAATAAATCTGTGAATAAGTGCAAAATCATGCCATTTTCCTAAATGAAAAGCTTAATTTGTCCCAAATTAATCCACAAATTTATTATAATTTTAATCAAAATCCCAGCTGGATTTTTTTTTTTTACTTGACAAGTTGATTCTAAAGTTTATCCAGAAGAGGAAATGGACAAGAATAGCCAAGATGTTATTGAAAACGAAGAAAATCAAGGGGCCGGCCCTGTGGCCGAGTGGTTAAGTTCACACGCTCGGCTGCGGCGGCCCAGGGTTTTGCTGGTTGGGATCCTGGGCACAGGCATGGCACCGCTCGTCAGGCCACGTTGAGGCAGCATCCCACATGCCACAACTAGAAGGACCTGCACCTAAGATGTACAACTGTGTACCGGGGGTGATTTGGGGAGATAAAGCAGGAAAAAAAAGGAAAAAAAGATTGGTAACAGTTGTTAGCTCAGGTGCCAATCTTTAAAAAAAAAAAAAGAAGAAAATTAAGATTGTTAGTTGCCCCACAGATATCAGAATATTTTATAAAGTTGGCAGTGGCAGAGAAATGGCCATGGATCAATAGAATAGAACAGAGAGTCCAGAAAAGGATCAATGTAAATATGTGAAGGAACGTATGATGGATATGGCATTTCAAATAATTGAGAAAAGGACTGATTCTTCACTAACTGATGTTAGGACATCTGGCTCTCCTTTTGTTGGGACAACTTGCTATCCTTGAGGGGGAAAAGATGGTGAAGTCCTTAACTCATACCAGCTTTAAAATAAAATGGCATGTAGATTAAAGAGCTAAATTAAGAAAAAAATGTCAAAGTGCAATATGAAACAATGAGATATTTCTCACCTATCAGATTGGCAAAAAAACTTATAAGTTTGATAATACCTTGGGCTGGGAAAGATTTAGAGACAAGCACTCTCCTTAACTATTATTGGGAATGCAATTTGATTTTTTTTTTTCTTGAGGAAGATTTGCCCTGAGCTAACATCTATTGCCAATCTTCTTCTTTTTTGTATATGGGTCACTGTCATAGCATGCCTGCCAACAAGTGATGTAGGTCCATGCCTGGGAACTGAACCCAGGCCGCTGACATGGAGCACACCGAACTTAACCACTAGGCCATAGGGCCAGCCCCCTAATTTGATATTTCTATCTCAGTCCATATCGACTGAAATTTAAACTACGTATATCCTTTGACCTAGAAATTCCACTGCTAGGAATTTACCAAACAGGCATCTTTACAAAAGGTACATATATAAGGAATTTCATAGCAGCATTGCTTATAATAGTGATTTTTTTTTAATGTTAGAAGAAAATATGGGATAGAATATGCTTAAAACCTCTTGAACTTTCTTAATATTTCCAGTAGTTTTATGCTCAAAATGTCTTTTCACTTCTAAGATCAATTAAATAGGATTAAAATTTCATATTTTCTTCTAGTATTTTTACAGTTATAGTGTGTTTTTACATTCAAGTTTATCTGGAATTATTTTGGCATGAAGTGACTTTTAATCTTTCAAATAGATGTGTTTCCCAATGTCTTTTGTGAAATGATCCATATTTTTATTGGTTAGTGATACTCCATTAGATAGTAAGTTTTTAGTATACCTTTGGATCTATTTCAGGGTTAACTATACTTTCTACTAATTTGTTGGTTTGGGAGTCATATCTTGCTTTTAATTATTGAGTTCAACATCTTCAAACATACACTGTAAGAATTAATTTTAGAAGCAAAATAAGAATCTAATTAATTTGCTATTGTTTCTTCCCATAGCTAGAAAATATCAGTGACATCTACTAAGTAGCAGTCCATTGTTCATCTATGAGAGCCACCTTGGGTATTTAGAACGGAGAGTTAATGTGTCTCAAGAGGTTACATTCTGTAACCCTGCCTTTACTCTGATCCTGTTGTTTTTGCAACTCAGTATTTAACAAAATAATCAGTCTAATCTGGCTACCACTGTCACATTCATTGTGCACAAATGTAAATTGGTGGGAGACACAAAATTAGAATCACTGCTGCCAGAGTCCCAAAGGTGTCAAACCTGTCTGTGTTCTTAATTAGCCGTGGAAATTCAATCTGTCATGTTTTCTACAGATAACTGGTTTCGGAGTCATTAATGTGGAAGGTACATTTATACATTTTCTCTTCAGATAACTCTACTTATACACTTAGCTTAGCCTTGTTTTCTAAAGAGATCTGGCCTACTTTTGAATTTATTGCTTTTCCTTGGTGGAAAGTTCCATCTTTCTCATTTTCTGAAAAGTTAAACAAAAGTTATTTGTTTAATTTGGAAAAAGAGTTCTTTTTCTTGAAGTAATTACTATGTGCTTTAGTTTTACTCAGCCTTACTGTTTACTATGCTTCTGTTGGAGAAGATTTTAAGCCTCAAATAGTGTACCCCTCAGGATTAGAGACAAAATCAGAGACCTCCTTTAAGACAGAAACTAGTAAAATTTAAACATTGCATTTGTCTTTAGGTACTAGCAAGATAATTTTGGTTTCTGAGCTAGGGTAGGAGCAGATTATTTTAGAACACTCACTGCCTCCTCTGTGCTGAGCTATAAGGCATAACATGATTTTTTTTTACACTTTCTTCCTCCATCCGGTGTGTGGGACTTGAGTGAACTTAGAAGAGACTTCAGAACTGACTTTTAAAGGTGAACTATTAAATCACCTATTTAAAGAAGGGAAGCTTGTATTTTTAAAACATCTGTTGGCCAGGTAGCAGGAACACTTAACAACTTATCGTTTGCTTTTGATTTACTCCTTTTCTTTTTTTCACTAGGATAGGCTCTCATCAGAAAAATCCTGAGAGGGCTGGCCAGGTGGTGTAGAGGTTAAATTCACATGCTCTGTCTTGGTGGCCCGAGGTTCACCAGTTCAGATCCCGGGGGTAGACCCATGAACCGCTTATCAAGCCATGCTGAGGCAGCCGTCCCACATGTAAAACACAAGAAGGTGGGCACAGATGTTAGCTCAGGGCCAATCTTCCTCAGCAAAAAGAGGAGGATTGGCAGCAGATGTTAGCTCAGGGCCAATCTGCCTCACAGAGAAAAAAAAGGAAAAGAAAAAAGAAAAATCCTGAGATTTCCACCCCCAGCATGTGCTTTAACAGAAAAATCTATTTTACGTTCTAGCTGTTTAACTTGGCACAAGTTACTTAGTACCTACCTCCTAAGTTGTTGTAAAAAAAATAGATAGTGCAGAGAAAATGTCTAGGATAGTGCCTGAATACAATAAGCACTCAATAAATGTTAGCTCTTATTGTCGTTAATGATTTATTTCTGTTAAGTTTCTTGATTAAATTTTCTCACCCTACTCTCCTATTATCTTGCCTCCATCCCATTTACCTTCCTGAACCATCCACTCTGACCTCCTAATTACCAAATTCAATTCCAAGTCTCTTGCTCACTGACCTCTCTGCTTAATTTACAGCTTTCACCATGCATATACATATGTACCTTAAACATCTTATTTTAACTTACATTAACGTATATTCACTTACCTATCTTTTGATGTAGGCCTAAGATGTTTATTTTGAATATGACTCCACTGTTTGGAGTTCAGCATCCCTCCTTTTTTTATAAACCACATCAGTAGTGGATCACCTATGACTTTCAGTTTTGACTTCTTTAAAGTGGAACAAGAACTTAAAAACATATGCAAAGTGCTCTCAACGCAGAATCCTTCTGGATTTTATCACTTACCCAAGCCACCATCAGTTTTTTACTGTAGTCTCACCCATACCTAATTCGCAGCAGTTGTTTTTATTGATTTGTCTCTATTAAATCTTTCTACAGCATTCAATTTAATTCTCATAGAGAGAACTTATTTTTTCTCATGTTATGCAACATTTAATTAAAAATGTAATTAAACAGGAACAACTGGGACAAACAGGTTTGTGAACCAGCATTGACTCAACATGTGGGAGCAATGGTGTGTGGATGTGTCGGAGAATTGAAGTCTAGCCCCAAAGGTTCAGCATGCATTGGGCATCAGTGGCACTGGAGACCACTAATTAATCATGTAAATCATTTAAGTGGTGATTAGTGGAAAGAGCTTCTATTATGTGATTATTCTTAGAAGAGCTTTAATGAAAAACAAGGTGAATAAGTCAAAGAATTCCTAGAAAATGCCTGAGACTATTTTTGTAATGAGAATAATGTAGTTTACTCTGCCTACTTACATACAATAAACTAAAAATGAAATAAAATATGTTCTAATACTCTAGTGGACATTTTGTTTTTTCCTGTCCAACATCCATTCACCCTTCTTTTGGTAAAACGATACAATAATTTTCTTCTGGAGAATCGCTCCCTCCCCCAGTCTCAAGCTATGTCATTGGGTAGCATTGTCCCAACTCCAGCTTTAGGAGAGGGCCCAGATTGGGTTAGGCCAGTCAACATATTCCATCTCTATGGCCTTGGTGATGAGTTCATTAATGAACTCATAGCCTGATCAGAAGCCAATGAGATATGAGGAGACATTTGCTGGGACTCTGGGAGACAAAAGCTTCTCCCTAATAACAGAAGTACTGGAAGAGACATTCACCTCCAGACTCGGTAGCTACAGATGTGAAGTTGCGACTGTTGCAACCATTCTGCTACCAGGGCAGGAACCAGCCTAAAGACGAAGCTAACAGGCAGAGGAAGATCTGGGAGGTAGGTCCTGGTGGCAGCATTTGAACTTTGATTAAAGTCATGACTATCCCTGGATCTACCAACAGTCTTTTCAGTTTCCCTTGGGTTTTTCTTCACTTACAACATAAAGAAACTTCACTGACAAAAGCAGGAATCTCCTTTTTTTCCCCCCAAGGAAGATTAGCCCTGAGCTAACATCTGCCGCCAGTCCTCCTCTTTTTGCTGAGGAAGACTGGCCCTGAGCTAACACCCATGCCCATCTTCCTCTACTTTATATGTGGGATGCCTGCCACAGCATGGCTTGCCAAGTGGTGCCGTGTCCGCACATGGGATCAGAACATGTGAATCCCAGGCTGCCGAAGCAGAACGTGCAAACTTAACCCCTGCGCCATCGGGCCGGCCCTCCTTTTCCTCCTTGATAGGGAACTGGGGATGGCCTGTAACTTGCGTGGTTGGTCTTGTTTGTTTGGGCTCTGAACTGTCCTGCATTCTTCAGTGTTGCAGTGTTGATGTCATCCCATGTGGTCTGTCCTGAGATTTCTGCTTATTTGTGTTCCTTTTTTGGTATGTCCTAGTTTTTGCTTAAGTACTAATTCAAATTACAGTTTTTACGTACTGAGACTTTATTTATTGATTTAGTCGTAGCAGGAAACCATTTTCGTATGTTTACTGGTTTTCCACTTCCAGAAATTCCTATTACCTCATGACCCTTCCTTTACTCATAAACTCATAAACTCGCTTTGAGTTTATATCTCAGGAAAGAGATGTTAGAGAAAAAAAGTTAAATAGTCAACTTTTTTGTTTCAAAAACATTGGTACGCAAAAATATACAATTCATTAGACCTAGTTTTTTATGCAATGAAGGTGATAAAGATTTTACAAACTTAAAAGAAGACGTATGCAAAGCTATTCATTGCATCATTGTTTACAACAACAAAAACTGAAAACATCCATCAATAGCAGAATAGATAAGAAAATGTGGTACATTCAATTTATGACTGTGATAGCAGTTAGAAGGAATGTTCTTTTAGGAATCCTGTATCAGACATTGTTTGACTAACCCATCAAGCATTCCTAACTCCTTTCTCCATTTGCCACCTTCTCTACAGAAGATAAAAAGGCTAAATACTCCCTTTCCTAAACTCCATTGCACCTAGGCCACGGGTCAATAATGATTAATGAGATATAAATGGAAGTTTGTTGGGGGATTCTGGAGACAAATGCGCCTGGCACCACCTTTTTCCCCACCATACAGCCATGAAGGAAATGCCAAGAGAAGGACAGAGATTCCGGTCCTGACATTACTGAGCCAAGGAAAAAGTGCCACAGCTGTTTACCTCCAGATATTTGTTATTAAAAAAACTCTGTTTAAGTGACTTTTGGTAGAATTTAATATTATTCTCAGCCAGAAGCATTCCTAACTGGTACACTATGTCAATATGGATACATCTCAAAAATAGTGTTACGAGATATTAAATGAACAACGGTAGTGAAAACAAATTGATACAGCCATAGCATACTGTTTATGTAAGTTTAAGCACACTCAGTGTAATACTTTATATTGCTAAAGTAATATAATTTGCATAATATGTAGAAAATATAAAGTAATTTAATGTGTCTAAAATGTAAAAAAATGTACTGGAAAAATACAAACATATTATGGTAGTGATTGCCTTTAGGGAGAGGAGATGGGTAATGGGACTCTGGGGTATGGAGCAAGAGGTAAAAGGATGTCAAATTTCTCTATGATAATTTCTGTCTTTTATTTAAAACAGGACGGGGCCAGCCCAGTGGCGTAGCAGTTAAGTTCACATGTTGTGCTTCAGTGGCTGATCCTGGTTCGCCAGTTCAGATCCTGGGTGTGGACCTAGGCACGGCTTGTCAAGCCATGCTGTGGCAGGCGTCCTACAAATAAAGTAGAGGAAGATGGGCATAGATGTTAGCTCAGGGCCAGCCTTCCTCAGCAAAAAGAGGAGGGTTGGTGGTAGATATTAGCTCAGGGCTAATCTTCCTCAATAAAATAAAATAAAATAGGACAAAGAAGTATGACAGAAATGTTACCAATCTTTAATCCTTGGTAGTGAGGACACAGGTGTTCATTTTATTATCCTTTACATTTTTCTGTGTTTAAAAAAAATTCCCAGGCTGGCCGGGTGGTGCAGCGGTTAAGTTCACACATTCCGCTTCTCGGCGGCCCGGGGTTCACCGGTTTGGATCCTGGGTGCAGACATGGCACTGCTTGGCACGCCATGCTGTGGTAGGCGTCCCACATATAAAGTAGAGGAAGATGGGCACGATGTTAGCTCAGGGCCAGGCTTCCTCAGCAAAAGAGGAGGACTGGCAGTAGTTAGCTCAGGGCTAATCTTCCTCAAAATAAAAAAAATTCCCCAAGAGAAAAAGCAAAGGATTCTACAGGCTGTGTGAGGAGGAGAACTAAAGAAGAAACTAAAGATCTCAGATACTGGTGTGTCCAAGAGAAGCCTATCTTGTGCCTGGCCCTCTGTGCAAGCTAAGTCTGAGGGAAGTCACTTGAATTCCTCCAGATGGTTTGAGGATCAGATGCACCAGGGCATGTGCCTCGTTTTCTTGGGAAGGCAGTCCCCAGCTCCTAAGTCTTACCCTCACTTTGCCTAGCGTGGTGAGGCATCAGAATAATAGAAATGACTGCTTTGGGGATTTGGGAAGATGCATCCAAGGAGCCTCATGGTCCCCACAGGACCCAGAGTGTCATGAGAAGCTGCAGAAAAAGCAATCCCAGCAGATGCCTCAGTAAATGAACGATGACTTATGACCTATCACCACTCAAGTTAAGTAAAGCTCAACAAATGGAGATCCTGAATGGAATCAGCCCATCTGAATTATTTGAAAGAACTTTCAATTTATTAAGATTAATTTTTCATTAACTTGGTGAAGTCGGGATATTAAATACAAATTTAATTATAGAAAATAAATTTACATTTCTTGCAGACCTGAGTTTGGGTACTCATTACATCTGCATATCTTTGATTCTCTCCAGGACATTTTTGCAACGTAATAGGTAAAGCTATGTGACGTACTCTATAGGTTCTTGTTTTCTTATTCTTTTTTTTCCATCTTAAGCATCCTTTGCTCTGATTTTTGCATTTCCTTTAATAGATAAGTGTCTTTCTTTTGATGCAATTGGAAAGCTTTGCTTTTTTTTTTTCTGAGGAAGATTAGCCCTGAGCTAACATCTGCTGCCAATCCTCCTCTTTTTGCTGAGGAAGACTGGCCCTGAGCTAACATCCGTGCCCATCTTCCTCTACTTTATATGTGGGACGCCTGCCACAGCATGGCTTGCCAAGCTGTGCCATGTCCACACCCAGGATCTGAACCAGCGAGCACCAGGCCACTGAAGTGGAACATGCGAACTTAACCCCTGGGCCACCAGGCTGGCCCCTGGAAAGGAATTTTTAAAACCCTTTTGGGGAATCATTATTTGAAAACAGAAGGCTAACAAATGATCTATCACTTTGATTAACCCACTGTATGGTCTTTTTTTTTTTTTTTTTTTTGAGGAAGATTAGCCCTGAGCTGACATCTGCCACCACCTATCCTCCTCTTCTTTGCTGAGGAAGACTAGCCCAGAGCTAACATCCGTGCCAATCTTCCTCTACTTTATATATGGGGTGCCTACCACAGCATGGCTTGCCATGTCCACACCCGGGGTCTGGGCCCGCCAACTCATGGCTGCCAAAGCAGAGCATGCGAACTTAACTGCTGCGCCACCAGACCGGGCCCAGGTCTTCTTGCTTTGAGGGGATAGTACACAGCATAGACAGAGAGAAGCTAGGCACTATCTCCTACTCAGATATCCTTTCCTTGTACTTTGTCTTTCTGGAGAGCCTTGAAAGTAGTTGTCCTGAGTGGTTTATAGTTTATCCATGTTCTGAATGATGCTTCTAGAGGAGATTTAAGTGATCCTGAGGGTGCAGAAAAGTAGCAGGATTGAAAGCCATAATTACTATGAAACAAGATATTCTGTCTAGAGTGAAGTAATTTGCTAAACATGAATTCTGTAGTAGCAATATAGGTGGATCCGTCATACTGTCAGCAAGAGATATAGAAACATGGGCATTCTTTGAGTATCCATTTGAAACTATAGGCATGGTCATCCATCTCTGTGATTGGTGGGCAGTAGACTTAGAGATTCTTGAAGAATCTCGAAGATTCTGTCAGGCATAGGGTTATGAGGAACATGCTAGAGACACGATGCAGGCACAACACAAAGCCTGTTGTGGGGAACATTTATAGAAGAGTCAGCAAAGTGTCCACAGTCTCCCAAGTCCCCATTATCCCATAGGGAGGCAAGCTTGGGTCAGGCACAGCTGGACATTCTACAAATAGTGTTCCAGGAAAAAACCCTGCCCTCAAGCTGCTCTATGTATTCAAGGTGAATGGGAGGGAATGGGGACACTAATCAACCAGAGTTTTCTAGTTGGAGGAATGGCCATGACCACTAGAGGGACATTTTGTGGGACAGTTGTCTAAAGAAGTTCAAACATCGGCTCTGGTACCTGCAAGTAACCCGTTGTGGCCCTTCCTGCTCCACCAGCTCAGACCTGCTGAGCCAGCTCTTTGCTAGGCTACTCAAGGGTAGAGGGAATTGTCTTAGCATCCCAGCAGACGCAGGGTTTATCTCCTCTTGCTTCTAAATCTGAGATTTAAATTGAAGGGAATGGTTTGAAGGGAATGAGCCATTCATGGAGGCAGATACCACTGCAAGTTGATTGCAATGATTGTTATAGTGGGGATTGGGTCAGGAAATAAGATTTGCTCTTAAGAGGACCATGTCAAATCTACGAAAAGGGTCATCTATGAGATAAAATCCAGGATTTTCTAGAAATGTTTGGTTACCAATCTCTTCACTCTTTGGGAGCCAGGGCTTCCCAGGTCAGTCCTCGAGCTAGGTACAGATATTCCTTTTTTCTTTTTTTGAGGGAAGATTAGCCCTGAGCTATCTACTGCCAATCCTCCTCTTTTTGCTGAGGAAGACTGGCTCTGAGCTAACATCCATGCCCATCTTCCTCCACTTTTTTTGTATGTGGGACGCCTACCACAACATGGCTTGCCAAGCGGTGTCATGTCCACACCCAGGATCCAAACCGGCGAACCCTGGGCCACCGAGAAGCGGAGCCTGCCAACTTAACCGCTGCGCCACCAGGCCAGCCCCCTAGGTACAGATATTCTAAGTGTGGTCCAAGGCATGTGTGTCATATGGAATGGCCCCAGATTCTGCTTATACCCCATTGGCCAGATATTACTCACACAGCCACATCTAACTTTTAGAAGCTTGGGAAATGTATTTCTTTTTCTGAATGGCACGTGTGCCCAGATAAAAACTCTTTGGCAGTTTATCCCAAACTCTTCATGACAGTATCAGTGAAAAAGGATTTGTTATACAAATACAAGGGTATCTTATGGAAGCAGAGGGCAGGAAGCCTAACCAGGCCTAATGAAGACCTTGAATAGGGCTTATCAGGAACCAAGGCCATTGTTCTATCTATCTTTCTAGAAGCAAAAAGGGCCTTGACCATGCCTTTCTGAGCAGATCAGCCATTTGCGTGCTCATCAGCACACATTCACTCAGCAAATGTTTAATGAACACTTACCACGGACTAAGACTGTTCTGACACTGAGGATAAAGAAGGGAATCAAAGAGGCAAAAACACATATCCTCAAAACATTCATCTGAGGCCCGAAAGTTATATATTTCCTTTCTTCCAAGGACCCATAATTTTCCAACTTCCTGTTTCTATTTCTCAATTCCAATTCTTCTACAGGATTAAGTGGAGGTCTTAAAACTTCAAAGAAAATTGGTTTCAGGTTGGAGAGGTTCAGCCTCCTGACCTCCTAGCAGCAGAGGGCACCATTGAGCCTCAGGTGCAGTGGAAAAGGGTTCTGAAGCCCAGCCAGACCTCTTTTCTGACTTCTGTGTTCCAGGTGCCCCTCAGCTGTGCAGAGAGTGACATCTAAGGTTCAGGGTGAGGCCTGGGAGCTGGGAGTCATCGTGACAGTGGTGAGATGGGAAACCTCCATGCAAAGCACAGAGAAAGAGAGTAAAAGTTAGTAGCCACCGTGAAACTGAAGTAGAAAACCAAACAGTGCCAATAAAATGTCAGTCTGATGGAAACAGGCTGAGACAAAAAGCAGGTACAAGGAAGTAAGACAACAGGAGGCAACAAGATGAGTAAGCAAGTTTGGAAGGCATATTATTAAAGATTAAATCCAGGGGCAGGGCAGACATTAGAACTGGTTGATCCAGTGATTTAGTGATGTCATGAGACCCATCTCTTTCTTCATCCAGAGTTATAGAGTGGCTGCCTGTAGCAAGCAACATTGCATGCTTCCCCCATGTGGTAGAAGAAAAGAAACGGCTTTCCATAGCTCACTCTCAAGCGAAGAACCTTCCTAGAAGCCTTCAGCAAACCTCTCTCAGTGCTTATCAGAACTAGGTCACCTGGGGTTGCTTTTAGACCAGTGGTTCTCAACCACAGGCAGTTTCTCCCCCAAGGAGATATTTGGGAATACCTGGAGACGTTTTTTGCTGTCACAGCTGGGGAAGGGGGGTGCTACTGGCTCGAGTGGGTAGAGGTCAGGGATGCTACTAAACATCATACAATGCACAGGACAGCCCCCAACAACAAAGAATTATTCCAGCCAAAACGTCAAGAGTGTCAAGACTGGCAGGCCCTGTTTTAGACCAACCAGGCCCACTCCTCTGAAGCACCCAGGCTACGTGTTGGAGAGGTAAACACCAGAGAAAGACTGATAACGAGTAGTCAGAGGAGTAGGAGAAGATGGAAAAAATGTCCTGTTCAAAAGCCAAAGGAGGGGCCAGCCCGGTGGCACAGTAGTTAAGTCTGCACATTCCACTTCGGCGGCCTGGGTTCGCTGTTTCCGATCCCAGGTGCAGACCTATGCACCATTTGTCAAGCCATGCTGTGACATGCACCCCACATATAAAATAGAAGAAGATGGGCACAGATGTTAGCTCAGGGCCAATCTTCCTCAGCAAAAAGAGGAGGGCTGGCGGTGGATGTTAGCTAAGAGCTAATCTTCCTCAAAAAAAGAAAAAAAGCCAAAGGAGGAGAATTTTAAGAAGGAAAACATGGTCAGTAGTGTCAAATGCTGTGGAGAGGTCAGGCAAGTTTATAACTGAAAATTGTCCACTAGTTTTATCCGTAAAGGGGTTACTTGTTCCTTTGCCCAAGAAGTTCTAGTAGGATGGTAAAGGACCAAAGTTAGGCTGACATGGATCGAGGAGTGAGTGAGAGGCGAGGACCAAGAGACTCTGACTATAGTCTAGGCAACTCATTCAAGAAGCTTGTCTGTGAAGGGAAGGAGAGAGAGAAATAGCTGAAGGGTCAAGGGAGTAACTTGTTTTTAAATAATGAAGAGACAGGATCATTTTTTAAATGCTGACAGGAAAGATCCAAAAGAAAGTAAAAGGTAAAAGAGAGAGGGAAAAATGAGGATGGTCTCTGAGAAGAGAATGCTATGCAGAGCCGTGCTTCTCAAACTGTAACATGCTTATGAATCGCCTGCAGGATTCTGTTAAATGGATGTTCTGAGTAAGTCTGTGTTGGGGCCTAACAGTCTACATTTCTAACAAACTCCCAGGTGAGGCCAATGCTGCTGGGCCAGGGGACCCACTGTGAAAAGTAAGAATTTAGAGCAGTGGTTCTCAAACTTAAGAATCACCTTGTGGACTTGTTAAAATAAACGTTACTGGGCCCCACTCCCAGAATCTCTGATTCAGTACATCAGGAATGGGGCATGAGAATTTGCATTTCTAACAAGCTCCCAGGTACTGCTGATGCTGCAAGTCCAGAGATCATACTCTAAGTACCATTGATTTAGCGTATATGTTGAGAAAACGACCTTAGAAGAGCAAGCTTCACCACAGAGAAGATAAGGAAAAGGCAAAGACTGACAGGGTTGCAGATAAGTTTGTAGGCTTGGGGTGAGGTAGAATGCTGAAGAGCTTACTGCCCGTTGGCCTGTATCTTCTCTGTGAAGTAGGAGAGAAATCATCAGCTGAGAGCAAGGGAGAGGCTGAGGGGATAAGGAACTATAAATATGAGGTGAAAACTTATTGCCCTCCAGTAAGCTCTTCTCATAAGACCATACAAAAAGGCAATTTGCCTTGTTACTTATTGAAAGAATGTTTTGAAATTAATTCATCCAGACAAGTTGACCAGAAAGTTATGTGGTGTGGTGGAGGAATTGTTAGATTTTCCTTAGGCTTTGCAAAGGCGTTCCTGGACCCAATTTCAACGTGTGTGTAGGCTTCCCCACATCAACAAGCAGTTCTTGGTCACTAGCAGAGTGTCCAAGAATTCAACTCAATTCTAACACTGTCTACCTGGAAATAGATTCAGATTCCACTGGTAAAGGTCTCAGTTCCACAGGACTGCCTTCCCCTTCAGATGCCAGCCAGTCACAAGCCCAGGTCGCCTGTGCTTCTGACTGACTGGTTATAAAACAGGTTTCAATGACCCCCTCCTCAGGTTCGACTAATTTGCTAGAATGGCTCACAGAACTCAAGAAAATCCATTTACTCACTAAATTATCGATTTATTACAAAGGATATTAAAGGATACTAATCAAAAGCCAGATGAAGAGATACATAGGGCAAGGTCCTGAATGGAAGAGCTTCTGTCCTGGTGGAGCTTGGGGCCTGGCGCGGTGGCACATGGAAGCATTTTAGCTCCCCAACGTGAAAGCTCTCCAAAAAAAGAGGGCTAATGAGCTGTCCTTCTGGGTTTTTATGAAGGCCTCATTACATAATAGTGATTGACTAAGTCATTGGCCATTGGCAATTGATTCAGCCTTAAGATTTCCCCGCCTCTTCCCCAGAAAACAGAAGGTATGACTGAAAGCTCCAATCCTCTGATCACAAGATCTGATCACTTATTAAAGTGATCAAGAGCTGATTCTCCTTTTTTTTAAGATTTTATTTTTTTCCTTTTTCTCCCCAAAGCCCCCCAGTACATAGTTGCGTATTCTTCGTTGTGCGTCCTTCTAGTTGTGGCATGTGGGACGCTGCCTCAGCATGGTTTGATGAACAGTGCCATGTCTGCGCCCAGGATTCGAACCAACGAAACACTGGGCCGCCTGCAGCGGAGTGCGCAAAGTTAACCACTCGGCCACGGGGCCAGTCCAAGAGCTGATTCTCTTGACAACCAGCCACCACCCTTGGGTCGGGTTCAAAAGTCACCTCATTAATATAACAAAAGGCACCCTTCTGGCTCTCATCACTCAGGAAATTGAAATTCCAAGAATTTTGGGAGCTGAGAGCCAGGAACTGTGGATGAAGCCCAAATATATATGAGAAATATAGTTTGATCATCTGAATGACCAAATATACATTTCTTATAAATCACAATATTGCAGGCTGGTAACTAGAAACATCTGCTTTGGAAATTTCCGAGCCCAAGTCTTGTTGACTAGGCATTTTGATGTAGAAATTTAGGAATTCAATTGGTTTTAGGGGCCAGCCCGGTGGCACAGCAGTTAAGTTTGCATCCTCTGCTTTGGCGGCTCAGGGTTTGCCGCTTCAGATCCCAGGCGTGGACCTTGGTACTGCTTGTCGACCATGCTGCGGCAGGCATCCCACATATAAAATAGAGGAAGATGGGCATAGATGTTAGCTCAGGGCCAATCTTCTTCAGCAAAAAGAGGAGGATTGGCGGTGGATGTTGATGCGGGTTCGGTGAGCAGAGGAGTCGAAAGAAAGATTTCTTGGACTCTCAAGATCTGGCATTAGTGCTCTTTTATTTAGAGAATAGTGTGGAATAGCATGGGGACAGGACCCATGGGCAGTCAGGCTGCTGCGTGGGGACAGGGCCCACAGACAGGAGGAGCCGCTGCTGCTGCCCCGAGTTGAGGGTTAGGGCTAATTTTTTAAGGCATGGGTATGTGAGTCATCTCTTTATAAGACAAAGGAAAGAACATGAAAAAAGTTAAAATGGTATCAGTGTAGGTGGGGTCTGGTCATTGGGTGATCCCATGACTTTTAGACAAGAATCAAATCGGATTAAGTAAAGGTCAGAAGCCACCACCCTAAATCAGTTACATGAGACTGCCAGACAGCAACCAACTTAAGTTCTTGCCTTCCCCATTAAGAGTTTCTAGGGACAAGGTCATCTCTTTTCTTCTTCCTGGTAGAGAGAGGGAGGCACCTTTTACAGATAGAGATTTACCTTACAAATGTAAATGTGTCCCAACAAAGGGCAAGTTCCATTCCCCAGAGCCTCCTTCCCTGTCCCAGTTTATCTAAAGCAATCAGCCCAAAACAATCCTGATGCCAAAGAGACATATCCTGGGGTGGCCAATTTCAGGTCCCTACAAGGTCATCCCCTCTTCCTTCACAAATGCAAATGTCTCTCAAAAGGGCAAGCAAAATTCCAGTCCTGCTTCTCATCTGTAGTTTTAAAAGTAACCAGCCTAAAAATCCTCATCATAAACCATTTTAAAATTAAGCAGCCTAAAAATCCTCATCAAAATGAGTTAACTTCTCTTAGCTTCAGTTTCTCACTTGTTACGTGGGGCCAATGATGGTACCTATCTCGTAGAGTTGTTGGGAGAATTAAATGAGATAATGTGGTAAGCACTTAGCTCAATGCCTGTCACAGTAAGTGCTTTACCAAGTCAATTTCTCTCTTTGAGTCTCAGCTTCACAAAGTTCTTGTGAGGGGATTGGATTAAGTCAATTCTAAGGCCACACTCATCTTCATTCATAATTCTAGGTGACCATTCATTGAAGTTTCAAAATATATAGAAATATTGTTATTAATGTAAAAGCTAACATTTATTGAGCCATTTTTGTGTGCTAGGCATTATTTTAAGCAGTTTACACGTATGAATTCAGTTGATCCTTACAATAGCTCCATGAGATGAGTTCTATTATTATCCCCATTTTGTAGATGAGAAAACTGGCACTGGAAGGAAATTTGCTCAGAGTCACAGAGGAAATATGCAATAGAGTTTGCTCCCACACAGTCTAACTCCAGGGCTATATTCTCCACCACTGCACAGTGTAGCCTCTTCAGGGCATGTAATGTGAATTCACTTCAGACTATGTGTCAAATAAGTGGATCAGATGAGGTAATTGTCAGTTGGTATTAATGAATTTTAGGATTTCAGAGTCTAGAAAATGGTTTCAGGAACAAGCTGTTCCTGTTTTTGCTGGGATCCCAAGAAGATGACCTTGTGGTGACCACTAGGGTGTGGTACCAATTAACCAGGGGTTAGTTTTAAGCATATTACTTCATACAAACTCTCAACAGTCTCCTCTATAGGTGGCCAAATAATTATACTTATTTAACTGGTGTCAGACACAAATAATCAATAACCAATCTATAGATAAGAAAGATAGAGTGATATTTATTAAGCAAATGCTGAGGACTAGCCCAGAAGTATTATCTCCACCAGAGAAAAAAGCACTCCAGGGAAGTGTGGTTTACAGCATGGTTATATACAGTTTCAGAACAAAGAACATACATCAAGCATGAGAGGAATACAATTTTTTTCCCCCAAAGTCACAAGGATATATTTTGTTGCAGTTTAGCACACACACAGCAGGTCAACTTGAACTTGGTTCTCTGGGAAGAAAAACTTATCTTCAAAGAAGTACTGGCATTGGAGTCAGACAAAAGGAGACATTTATCCCTATCTTTAAAGAGTGCATTCTTTGTTTTGGGAAAATGTTTGAAGCAGATGTAAAATGCATGTTTGATGGATCATAAGTTAGGCTGCTCTGGGAAAAACAAGTTTTAGGCTGAGTCAGACTTAAATCACAATGGCCTCCCCATATACCTCACTATGGGGAAACATTATTTTCACCACTGGACTCTTATGATACTTAAATGGTATAGTTTATGTGAATTGAAAATTATAATAATGGTTACTATTTGTTGAATATCTATTTCATGCTGGATCCCTTATATAAAATAGCCTTAATGTAAGAGCTCTGCAAAGGTAAATACTAATACTTCAATTTAAAACATAAAAATTTGAAGTTAGGGGCTGGCCCCGTGGCCGAGTGGTTAAGTTCGCGCACTCCACTGCAGGCAGCCCAGTGTTTTGTTGGTTCAAATCCTGGGCGCGGACATGGCACTGCTCATCAAACCACACTGAGGCAGCGTCCCACATGCCACAACTAGAAGGACCCACAGCGGAGAATATACAATTATGTACTGGGGGGCTTTGGGGAGAAAAAGGAAAAAATTAAATCTTTAAAAAAAAAATCTGAAGTTAAAAATTTGCTAGAGGTCAAAGAAGTTTTCCTATTTCCAAAGTTTTAGAATGAAAATAATTTTTTCAAAACAAAGTAGTGTACATTGAACTTTCACAACGTTGGGGTCTCTCAATCTCCCTAATAAGGCTTTACTTTCAGTTTATGAGGTGTTTCACATCTGGTTCTGGATAATTAGTGGCAATCTTATTCAGCACCTTCTCTACTGCAGCATAGTAAAGAGAGGAAGAAATAAATCAATCAACAAACATATAGTACAGGAGCCAGCCCTGTGGTGCAGCAGTTAAGTTCGCATGTTCCGCTTCAGTGGCCTGGGGTTTGCTGGTTCAGATCCTGGGTGCAGACCTACACACTGCTTGTCAAGCCATGCTGTGGCAGGCATCCCACATATAAAGTAGAGGAAGATGGGCATGGATGTTAGCTCAGGGCCAGTCTTCCTCAGCAAAAAGAGGAGGATTAGCGGCAGATGTTACCTCAGGGCTGGTCTTAAAAAAAAAAAATATATATATATATATGTATATATATAGTATAAAATAATAAAATCCTCAAAGGACAAATTACAATGTCATTGAGATTTGATCTGTGGGAAAAGATTCAGAAGGTGAAGTGAAGTGAGGAGATGTCAGAATTGTAGGTTGATTTGATGGGATGATGGTAGGGAATGAGGGAGGCAGGGAGATTCTCTATTTAAAATAAAGATGATTTCCTCCACCTCACCTGGCAATGGATTGATTTCCCTACACTCATTTCAGAAGCTTGTGTCTCATAGGCTTTTCAGTGATTGACTCTTTTGGACATGTTTCATGGGATGGAACATAATGAATTCTTCCTCTCTCCTCTGCTTCCTCCTCAACAAACACACCTTCCTGCCCAAGATTATGTTCATCTGATCAATACCCTTGCCTTTGAGCAGGATAGTTCCTCTGCCACTCCAGATCTCTGAGATGGCCAACTGCCAACCCCATTCCATTCCCCAGTCCTATGACTGTTGAAAAGGAAAAGGAAGAAAAAGTAGCTGAGATCTTCCAGACTTTTCAGTCCTTTGGAGACTTCACCTGTTTTCTTTGGTTACACTCAGTCCCTCTTTCATTGGACAAACATGGAATATACATTGAACACCCACTAGTATATACAATGGCTTGGAAGTAATTGAATGATAGAGCCCAACTAGACCTGCTCCAACATGACCACCCCAGCTCCCCAGCCTGGATATCGTGACACGGAATCTGCTGAGACTTTATCTGAATATAGCCATTTCAGGAGATCACCTGAAAAGGACACTAGAGTTTCGTCTTCAGGTCAGCTGAACTCACCTAACATTCTTGGATTTTACCCAAAATATGGGCATCTTTCATTTAGCCTCTAGATCTCCCACTCTTTTCTTTTTCTCTCCTATACTTCCAGACAATGCCACTATATTCTCTCTCTCCTGACTCATCCTCCCACTGCTCCCTTCCACAGTGAAATATTTTTCCACTGTGCCTTCGGATATTTATTGCCATTATAAACAAACTTCCCCACATTCTCTTCTCTTCTGCAATCTTCCCTCCCTCTCTCCCTTGTTGTCTCATCCTGAAAATCCTACTCCTGGTACTATCCTTTTGAAGTTAGGGAGCTCCTGGTCTCCCGTAATCCACACATCATCATAGGCTGGAGGGAATTTAAAATTTTCCTCATTTCCATTATTTCCAAATCAGTAGGCTCAGATGGGTAAAAATCTCTTTACCACTTTTCTTTCCTATCCCCTAGTTTGCAGTTACTATTCTACATCTGTAAGAGCCTGGAGCACCTGGCTCCTATCACCCTCTAACCCCTATATCGTGCCAGCACCCTGATAACTTTGCTTTCCTTTGGAAGAACCATTAAACCCCATAACCTCACACTTCCACAACTTACTCAAGTAACATATATTGTCACTCCAGGTCAACCAGACTCACATATGCTAGAAGTGGCTCCACTTTAGAAGTCTTTGACTCCAATGTATTTGCCGTTTTCTATCTTTCGCCTCTTCATGCCCTAATTTTGTTACTATTGTTCTTAGAGCATACAGACACCTATAGGTCTTTTTTTTCCCCAGCTTTATTAACGTTTGACTGACAAATGAAAAAAAAGACCTATAGGTTCTTGATCTTTCTTCTTTTCCCAACCCATCAGCCCTATTGTTGTGTGCCTTTAGGTCCCTTTAGTTTGACTTCTATGGTTTATCAGCTCAACCACTCTTTCAGGAGCACACTCAACTTCCCTACATCCCTCCCTTCTTCTATCAACCTGGACATCAACATACCATCTCTAGAACAAATCCTGTGCCATCTTCTCTGCTCCTATGTCAAGAATGATGAGGAATGCTATGAGGATAAGTGCTGCTACAAATTTTTGAATCCATAGGCCCAGAGTAACACTCAAGAACCTTATTCCTGGTCCTTGGTCAATTCCCTTCCTCTTCTATTCTTCTCTCCCACCATTCCAAGCTTTCCCTATTCGCTTCCAGCCCCCTAAATCCAGAGCTACTCACTCTGCAGCTGAC
This sequence comes from Equus quagga, assembly GCF_021613505.1. Classification (NCBI taxonomy): domain Eukaryota; kingdom Metazoa; phylum Chordata; class Mammalia; order Perissodactyla; family Equidae; genus Equus; species Equus quagga. Next base: position 81,397,189 of record NC_060277.1, on the reverse strand, counting down.
TCTTGACTAGTTTTTTTTTTTTTTTTTGGGAGAGGATTAGTCCTGAGCTAATTACTGCCAATCCTCCTCTTTTTGCTGAGGAAGACTGGCCCTGAGCTAACATCCATGCCCATCTTCCTCTACTTTATCCGTGGGACGCCTACCACAGCATGGCTTTTGCCAAGCGGTGCCATGTCTGCACCTGGGATCTGAACTGGCGAACCCCAGGTCGCTGAGAAGCAGAACATGCAAACTTAACTGCTGTGCCATCGGGCCAGCCCTTGACTAGTTTTTAAGTCACTTTCATGTTATGCATTTGCATAACAGATCTTCCTTCTTGGTCAGTTTTTGTTATTTTTATTTTTCCCAAATCTTTCACTAATCCAGATTAATCCAGTATAATACATTTTTTTTCCTCTTCTTCTCCCCAAGGACCCCCTCAGTACACAGTTGTATATTCTAGTTGGAGGTCCTTCTAGTTCTGCTATGTGGGACACTTCCTCAGCGTGGCTTGATGAGCAATGCTGTGTCCGCGCCCAGGATCCAAACCGGTGAAACCATGGGCTGCCGAAGCGGAGCGCCCAAACTTAATACTTGGGCACAGGGCTGGTCCCTAATACATATTTCTTTTAATCTACATCTGCAGAATGAAAAAGACTGAATCATAGAGAAGAGCTGAGAAAAGAGATGGAAGAAAAAGACCGTATAGCTCCCCATTTTGATTGACCCATCCTCAGTTATTTGAGCCTAATAATCCTTTTTTACTTAATCTAGTTTGAATTGGACTTCTGTCACAACAAAAAGTATCTCAACTAATATATCCATCTCTTGTGTATGCTGTGTTTATCTTTTTCTTCTGTTGCTTAAGAGTCATAGACCCAGCGATTTTCCTCATTATTCATATTTGAGTGAGGAGACGTCTAGATCAGCAAACTACAGCCCATGAGCCATACTCAGTCAGCCACCTGTTTTGTTTTTGCAACCCACAAGCTAAGAATAGTTTTTACATTTTTTAATGGTTATATTTTAAATGGTTATATAAGAACCATAGAAGCCTTGATTGTGTCTCTTGGCCCACAAAGCATAAAATGTTTACCTATCTGGCCGTTTAAGAAAAATCTTGCCAACCCCTGATTTAGATAGACATGGTCATTAACTAAAAATATTGGGCATTTATTTTCCTTGGGTCCCTCGCTATTTACCTGGCTGCTGCTGGAGTCCTTCATTACGTGGGTTTAAATAATCAGTTCAGCATTTCAAACATCCTGCAAAGGGTTGAGAGGAAGTCAGAGTCGTGGGTCAACTTATCCAGAAGTTTGTCTTGGTGGACCTTTTCCCATTGTTTGTTCAAATTGCTGCCCAGGTAATAGTTTTTGATGTCCAATTTTCTGTTTGGCTTAGCTTCTACTTTAGGTACAGGTGTATGGCTTCCTTCCTGGCTGTTTTGCAAATTGAGTCGAGGGTAGTTGCCTCATGGGGTCAGTTGCCCCTAAAAATAAGGAAACTTCTTGCAGTGTTGAGATGAGCTACTTGCTCTAATGAGATGTACGGTCAGAGAAAGACCTCTCCACGGGTTTTTCTGTTTTCATGGCCTCTTTTTATTTATTTATTTATTTATTTAGAGGAAGATTAGCCCTGAGCTAACATCTGCCAATCCTCCTCTGTTTGCTGAGGAAGACTGGCCCTGAGCTAACACCCATGCCCATCTTCCTCTACTTTACATGTGGGAACGCCTGCCACAGCATGGCTTGACAATTGGTGCCATGTCCGCACCCGCGATCCGAACTGGCAAACCTATTTTTTTTTAACATATGTTTTTATTTTATTTTTTGTGCTTTTTTCTCCCTGAATCCCCCCACTACATAGTTGTATATTTTAGTTACGGGTCCTTCTAGTTGTGGCATGTGGGATGCCGCCTCATCATGGCCTGATGAGTGGTGCCATGTCTGTGCCCAGGATTCGAACCAGTAAAACCCTAGGCCACTGAAGCGAGCGCGCAAACTTAACCACTTGGCCACAGGGCCAGCTCCTCAGGGCCTCTTTTTATTTCCTAAACTCTGCGCAATCTGCCTTCAGGTGCTATTGGTCTGTAGTATCAAAAGAGATTCCAGGGGGCCAGCCGTGGCGGAGTGGCCAAGTTCGTGTGCTCCACTTCGGGGGCCCAGGGTTTCACCAGGTTTGGATCCTGGTCATGGACATGGCACTGCTCATCGGGCCATGCTGGGACGGTGTCCCACATGCCACAACTACAAGGACCCACAACTAAAAATACACAACTATGTACCAGGGGGCTTTGGGAGAAAAAGGAAAAATAAAATCTTTAAAAAATAAAAATAAATAAGTAAATAATAAAAATATATAACTATCTACCAGGGGGCTTTGGGGAGAAAAAAGAAAAATAAAATCTTAAAAAAAAAAAGAGATTCCAAGTATTAATGGCCCCATCCCTCCAAAAAACAACTTTTTCTAGGAGATCTTATTTGTCTGATTAGCAGGTATTAGTGGGGATCTGGCAGGATTTCCTTTACTTGGTTTTCATGATACAGCATTGTTCTCTTGGAAATATGTATGGTTTTTAGCCTGTCATTGAGTTCCGGGTGACCATTATCTAGCAGAAATTCTTCTTTGATTGTGCTATATATATATCTATGTATCCCTTCCATCATTTCATCACTGATGTATTTTCGTCATTGATGTTAATTTTCCTTTGATTATTTAAATCATCTGCATGGAGAAAAGGAGTAGGTGTATATTTCTTTCACCTATACTCAATCGTTGGAGGATAACAAAAACTCATTAAAGATAGAAAGCTTTTGTCGAACTACCATCTGGGACCCCAAACAAGCACAGTTCACATCTCAGCAGTAAAGCCATGAATGACATGGAAACAATGTGGACTGATTCTTAGGGGAGGGACTGAGAAGTCTGGAGAAAAGGCATTGATTGACTCCACCAATGCCAGGCAAAAGTTCCAGAGCTAAGTAGGAAGGATTAGCAACTCATCTGAAACAGCCCACAATGCTCCTCCCTTCCCCACAGGTAGCAATGATGGATCAAGAACACATCCTGGGGCCCAGCCCTGTGGCCGAATGGCTAAAGTTCTGAGTGCTCCACTTCAGCGGCCCGGGGTTCACAGGTTCAGATCCCAGGTGCAGACCTACTCCACTCATCAGCCATGCTGTGGAGTCACCCCACATGCAAAGTAGAGGAAGATTGGCACAGATGTTAGCTCAGTGCTAATCTTCCTCAAACAGAAAAAGAGGATTAGCAACAGATGTTATAGCTCAGGGCAAATATTCCTAAAAAAAAGAAAGAAAGAAAGAACACATCCTGGATGACAGGATGAATAAAAACAGAGCCAGAAAAATCTACTGAGATTTGTTCCAGCCAGGGCACTAGTACAGCAAACTTGACAGTACTCAAGTTATCATCTTCTGTCCTGGGTGCTGCTATCTGTAAGTGGTCTTCTATTGACAGCAGGCTACAGGGATGCTCTTGATGAAATATGTTCCAGTGACCTCTGGAAGTTCCATTTAAGAGAACCATACACCTTAAGAATAATGGGAGGGTGGGTCAGCCCCATGGCCAATTGGTTAAGCTCACGCGCTCTGCTTCTGTGGCCCAGGGTTTTGCTGGTTCGGATCCTGTTTGCAGACATGGCACTGTTCATCAGGCCATGCTGAGGCGGTATCCCACATGCCACAACTAGAAGGACCCACAACTAAAAAATATACAACTATGTACTGGGGGGATTTGAGGGGGAAAAAAAAAAAGAAGAACTGGGGTATTCCACATCAGAATAAGTTTAAATCGTACTGCAATGAAGACTCAGAGTCTGAGCTTGAGTTTGATAGAAGCAGGACAAACTTTAAATAAAGACTCTGATGCAGAGATGGAGGATATATGAGAAGAACTGTGTTTAGGAATGAGCTTGCCTAGAGATCAACTTCCAGAATGGCAGAGTGAGGACCTCGGTGAACTCACTCTCCCACAAAAACAGTAAAAGTACTGGCAAAACAACTAAAATCAACCATTTTAGAACTTTTGGAAATTAACCAAAGCCACAGGACAAACTGAAAATCATCCACCCAAGAGAAACTACTGAACTTTGGTTGGAAAGTAGGATCTGTGATATTTTAACTTGTGGATGGCATGCTCATCCCATCCACCTTCCCTTCCCAACTCGGTTTCACGGTAGCCACAAAAAGCCTGCAGTCTCACAGCCAATGGAGAGGACTGACCTCTTGTGGAGCTCGGTTAAAAGCAACATTCCCAGAGCACAGTCAATATTTTGTCAGAACTTGCAGCTCCCCGGAAAATCTCTATTCTTAGAGAGTTGTGGCTATTTGACTTGACTCAGAATTCAGCTCAGCAGAAAAAAAGGCCCTACTCCCAGGGGTATTATCAAAACAATAGCCATCAACTGGCAACATGGCAGCTGCCTAAGGCCGGGCTCTCAATTGGGATTAACAAGAGACAGACTGGGCGTGTAATCATACATCCTGGAGAACTAGATAACCACAGGGAACTCTGAAATGCTCCAGCATATTACAGGGGATCTAAAAGGCTGTGTGAATGCACAAGGCTGTGCACAAGCCCTGGAGAGACGGGAGAACAGAGAGGGAATGAGTAACAGGATCCAGAGCTCCATTCCCGAGGAGTGTGAGAAGAGAGGAATTACTCTTCTGGACAAATTAGAAGGGGAAATGGTGAAAGTGATATAATAGTGTGTTCCTGTAAGCGTACAAAAGTGACCCTGGCACTGAGGCTGGGCCACAACTCCTGAACCTGAGAATCAAATATACAGGACGGAAGTGAAGAGCTCAGTGGCCTTTGCCTTCCTCTAATCTATGATGAAAGTCTACGTTATGGGCAGCTGAGGGTATCAAGAAAAGCAGAGAGACCTGGAGTTAAGGAAGGGTAGGAACGAACTAGGAATCCTTGGGGATAGGGCCTGAACCATACACTCTCTTCTCTCCTTAGAGTTTTCATATTTGTCATATATTATCCCCGCAATAGAGACAATAGCTATTACTGCATGCTCCTGCATGTGTCTGGGACTCACAAGATCATTGGAGCTATCAGAATAAGAATTAGGGGAAGAATAGGAGAGGGGGTAATATGTCAATGTAACTTCAGCACAGTCTTGAACTAGTCTCCTCCCTAGAGTGAAGCTGGATGCTCCCTTTTGGATGGCCCAGAATCCCTGTTCACACTCTTCCCCATTCCATCAAACCCTTTCTTCTTCTGCTTTGTCCAGGTCTAGATTCTTTTCTCTCCTCCTTTATCTGTCCCTATTCTCTGTAGTATTCTCCCATACTCACAACCATCAGTTTGTTCCCACATGTCCCCAGCCGTAGCTCCCTAGAGGGACCGGGTGCTAAGATATCCAAGTTTCTGTACAGAGACCTCAAATACAATGATAACTATTCGGTTCACCTGAAAGCAGAGCCTGAGACAAGGAACTGAGTGAAGGTAGTTTATTTAGAAGATGATCACAGGAGGGACTGAGGAGAATGAAATAGAGAAGGAAAAGATCATATAAGGGTCATTACCTAGGTTGTTGCTGTGGGGAACAGGGGCTCCAGTTATCCAGGGCCTCCTGAGAAACTACAGAATGCCTCCCAGAATGGTCCATCTGAAGGATGGGAGGCTGGATCATCATCCACTCCCATTCCCCTTTGGATGAGTTTGCCCCAGACTGCACTTGTCTATGGATCTAGCAGACTCCTATGGCATTGGAGAATGTCCTGGGGCAGAATATGCGAGATGCACTGTAGTCACAGGCACTGTCTGTGCTAGGTGCCCGTGAGCTCACATGTAACTATCTACCACAGCTGTGCCTGAAAGCAGGGATAAATCGAAGGGATATAATGCAGGAGCCCAGAGGGTTTGCTGTAGGCCTCTCCTCTGATTTTTTTTTTTTTTTTAGCACCTGTACTACATTCCCCTGCCTTTTTTTAAATTTTATTTATTTTATTTTTCCTTTTTCTCCCCAAAGCCCCCCAGTACATAGTTGTATATTCTTCGTTGTGGGTCCTTCTAGTTGTGGCATGTGGGACGCTGCCTCAGCGTGGTTTGATGAGCAGTGCCATGTCCGCGCCCAGGATTCGAACCAACGAAACACTGGGCCGCCTGCAGCGGACTGCGCGAACTTAACCACTGGGCCACGGGGCCAGCCCCCTCTCCTCTGATTTTTAAAACTTTCTCATCAGAAACCATTATTGATGACATAACTTGTAATGGGTGTTTATTTGTATCACTTCCTCTAACTGAAATTCAAATGTGAAATTCCTTGTTGGCAGAGAGGGAGAAATACACAATTTGCTAAACTTAGGATACAGCAACAGGAGGGAAGAGACAAGAAAGAGCTGCGAGGGGCTGCCACATGACTCAGTAAAGGTGGAGTAGGAGATAATTTGAAGTTTCAAGTACTTGCATAAATTTCAGGTATTTTTTTCTGTATAAACCCAGAAATTAGATTGCAGTTTTACTCTAATATTTCTCGAGAGAAGATTTCAAAGCTCTTGTCTGTAAATGTTCTATGTCTGAGGTCAAGGAATGCTTCTTACCTTTGTTTAAAAGATTTCCAGAGCTTTTAGTTGCTACTCCTGTGGGTGGGGAGAAACAGTCATGATTTACACTTTTTGCAAATTATAAGGCAGCTATTGAATTCTCACATGACGTGGGATTTTTGATTTTGTGATTTTCCCATTGGGTATGGGTATTCTATGCTGTTGGAGAGGGGACATAGTATTTACTAACTTCCCACAATCTCCTAGCACCTGAACCTTTACTCCATATGCTTTCCCAAAATATCTTGCTACCACAATAGCTAACAACTTGGACAGCACAAGATGAATTAGAACAACGAATATTTTCCTCTTAATGATTGTATCATGCTTAATTTGGAGGAAAGCAGAAAAGACAAGAGAAAAGGTGGTGGAGTCATCAAAGGCTATTTCGTCTGGTTTGCCTGGTGAGTGGACCGAAGTGGAGAGTTTGTTTACCCCTTGGGCCCACTCTTATCCCCAGTGACTTTGTCCTAAATGGTTGTTATAATGGAAACCACATTAGTTATGTCCACCAGGGAGCATTTTCAAAATAGAGTGTATAAAATTATGTTGCAAGATTTGTTCTTGCCTAACTGGGGAATGATCCAAAGTTACAAAGTGGACATTCAGTTTCAGAGAGGGTGTGCCCCCTCTGAAGAAAGCAGGGCCTTTGAGGACACTTGGGAGTAGAAAAGAAAGATAGTACATATTGTCAGGATGTAAGAGAGATTTCTATTGCCTCAGGGAGCTAGGGACTCAGGTATCATCTGTGTATCAAGTCTTAGTACATGATGGACTTGATGACCTTGATTTTTCTTAGGATTGTAGGCAGATTCTGTTTGGTTAGGAATACCTGAGCTCCCCTCTTCTCTCTTGAATGTTAGGTCTAATGGTTTGATTCAAAACAGATAATTTGCTTATTGACTCACAGAAATCCTCATCTACCCTGAGTAGACAGGAAAGTACCAGTAGTGAATTTTTTACTTATCTCTAGCAAGTCAATGAGAAAACAGACACCCAGATCAACCCTATGCATATTACCGAACCTGAAGTGAGTTCGCTTACCCGTTGTGCAGCAAGCCAATCTCTGACACCGGGTGTGGTGGAAGAAAGTAGGAATTTTATTTTTTTGCACAGCGCTGAGCAAGGAGAGAGGGCAGCTAACGCTCAAATCCCAAACTCTCCGAAAAGCTAAAAGGAAGGGTTTTTATTTGGGGCTTTAGGAAGGGCGGGGGAGCATATGGCCTTGCTGGTCGGAGCTTTCCCACCAGCCTGTCTCTGGCCTTGAGACACTTGCAGAGAGGAGGGAGCTCGTGACCTTGCTGGTCAGCAGCTTTCTCACCAGCTCGTGTCTGTTTGTGGGGAGGAGATGGTCCAGGTGCTTGTCCTTGACGGTGTCTGTCTCCATGGAGGATAGCGGATTCTGGAGGCAGGAAGCCAGAGAGTAAGCAGGGAATGAGTGTTTTGGTTTTAAACCCATATATGCTAGGTTTAATGTGGGGAAACTGATACCAGGGTCAGTATCATGCAGACCAGATTGGTAGTTTTCAAGATCCTCAAGTACTGAAGTACTTATAGCTTTTATCTGCTTGGCATCTCTGCTGTCACTTTTTTCTGGTAGCAGACTTGCCCTTTAGGCAGAGAGAAGGCATTTGGCCAAGATAAATTAATCATAATACCTCATCGGCAGAGATTAGGCCGCCAGCCTCATGGGCATGCGCAGATTCTGTCTCCTAAGAATTGCAATCCTGAGTGGAGATACATACAAACAGTTTAGAATGGAGATGCCTTATGGTAACATCCAAAAGGGAAGTTCTGTGAGGTGCCTGGGCTGTTCTTCCCTCTATTCCTTCCAATCTAGGCAGAACAATTAGGCAAGAAAAAGAAATAAAAGGTATCCAAATCAGAAAGGAAGAAGTAAACTATCTCTACTTGCAGATGGTATGAACTCTGTAGAACACCCTAATGAATCCCCAAAAAACTGTTAGAACTAACAAATGACTTTAGTAAATCGCACGATCCAAAATAAACACGAAAATCAATGGTACTGCTACACACTAGCTACAAACAACATAAAAAGGAAATTAAGAAAACAATTCCAAATAAGTCCTGGGGATGTAATGTACAGCATAGTGACTATAGTTAATAATACTGTACTGCATATTTGAAAGTTGTAAGAGAGTAAATCTTAAAATTCCTCATCATAAGAAAAAAAAGAAAAAAAAATTTGGGGGGGCAGGCTCCATGGCTGAGTGGTTAAGTCTGCACACTCTGCTTAGGGGGCCCAGGGTTTCACTGGTTGGGATCCTGCGTGCCGGACATGGCACCACTCATCAAGCCATGCTGAGGTGGCATCCCACATGCCACAACTAGAAGGAGCCACAACTAAACACATGCGCAACTATGTACAAGGGGGTTTGGGGAGAAAATGGAAAAATAAAACCTTTTAAAAATATATATGTATATATATATATATATATGTATACATATATATATATATATATGTATATAACTGTTGAGTTCAAATCCCAGCTCAGGTGGGATTAAGTTCATGCCATAACTAGAAGGACCTGCAATTAAAAAATATACAACTATGTACTGGGGGGACTTGGGGAGAAAAAGCAGGAAAAAGAAAAAAAGAAGATTGGCAACAGTTGTTAGCTCAGGTGCCAATCTTTAAAAAAAAGAAAAAATTTTTGTAACTATATATGGTGACAGATGGTAACTAGACTTTTCGTGGGCATCATTTTGCAATGTCTACAAATATCAAATCATTATGTTGTACACCTGAAACTAATATAATGTTATATGTAAACTATATCTCAATTAAAAAATGATTGCTTGTATAGATACACTTTTAATAAAAGGTAAGCTCCTTGAGGAAAAAAAAATCCACTTATAATGGCATCAAAAGAATAAAATACTTGCAAATACATTTAATCAAAGAGGTGCAAGAATTGTATACTGAATACTATAAAACATTGCTGGATGAAATTAAAGGCCTAAATAAATGGAAAGAAGCCCTATGTAACGGATTGGAAGGCTTAACATTGTTAAGATGTCAATACCACTCAAAGTGAACTATGGATTCAATGCAATCCCTGGCAAAATCCCAATTTTTTTGTCTGGCAGAAATGGAAAAAGGCAAGATTATTTTATCCATTCTAAGTTTTCCGATATGATCACATTTAAGAAATACTTTCTAAAACACATAAAGAATCACTAAAAAATAAATATTACTTAAAAATGAATTTATGGAAAATAGTATGGCAGTTTCTCAAAAAATTAAACACAGAGTTACCTTATGATCCAGCAAGTCTACTTCTAGGTAAATACTCACAAGAATTGAAAACAGGGACTCAGATATTTGTACACCTATGTTCACAATGGCAGTATTTTCAATGACCAAAAATTGAAGCAGCCCAAGTGTCTACCCACAGATGAATGGATAAACAAACGTGGTATATATATATCTATCTCACATATATGTGTGATATATACCACATTTATATATATATATACACACAAACACACAACAGAATATTATTCAGCTATAAAATGGAATGAAGTTCTGATACATGCTACAACATGGATGAACCTTGAAAACATTATGCTAAGTGAAATAAGCCAGGCAGGAAAGGAAAAATATTGTGTGATTCCACTTATATGAGGTACGTAAAGTAGTCAATTTTGCAGAACAGAAAGTAGAATAGAGGTTACTAGGGGCTGGGAGCATGGAGAATGGGGAGCTATTGCTTAACAAGTGCAGTTTCTGTTCGAGATGATAAAAAAGTTTTGGAAATAAATAGTGGTAACAGTTTCACAATATTGTGATTATAATTAGTGCCACTGAATTGTATACTTAAAAGTGGTCAAAAAGGCACACAAAAGAAGACGACTATTTTTTCCAAGATTTTTGCGCTACTTCAATGTCTAAGTCCTTTTCTTCTTTTTACCCCTTAGCATGTAGCAATCATTTTCTACTTTTAAATCCAAAGAAATTTAAGACACCACCACCACCACTTTCCCATTCTGTGCTGATTAGGAGTTTTTTTTTTAACTTTCTTTTTTTTATTGAGGTAACATTTGTTTACAACATTATATAAATTTCAGATATACATTATTATATTTCAATGATAAGGCATCGTGAGAGATCATTAGATAAGCCCTCACATTTGTGGATTTCAGAGATCTACAACGTCCATTCCACAACAATGGCTGGAAGAATCCATGGGGACTGTATGTGGCTTCCTGAAAAAAGGTGGGAGAAAAATGAGTGACACTTTTAATCTTTAAGTCTGTGAAATTTCATTTAAAGAGAATCTGCATTTGGAATCTCTAGCTTTGTGAGTTAGGTTGAGAGAGATGGAGGAAGAGCCTCTGGCAGAAAGAAAAGTGACTGTACTGTGGGAAATTTTAAACAAAGAAACAAACAACAGTTTTTATACAAAGTTGGTGTCAGGATGTGAGGGAGGAGAGGAGCCCGTTAGAAATAAAGGCTGTGCTCTTAAAGTGAAAGGGACATATGAAAAAACCCTTACCCAGATAAAAGTCTTGGAAAATAGGCGGTCTGTCAGTTGTTACTATTTCAGGGAGGATGTTTGGGACTCAAAAGATTTAACAAAGGAGGAGTCAAGTAGTGATCTCAGAAGTAGCTGGCTCTCCCCCAGAGAAAGCCAGTCAGGAAATCTTTGAAAGGTCCTCTCTGAAAACAACAAACAGAGAGTGGGGCTGGTACTAGGGTGAAGAAAGTGAGGCACCTAATGTGCACAATTAGGGAGGTGCTCACTCTCAGGCTCCTGTAAGTGCAGGATGTGTATAAAACAGAACTACTTTCTATAATTCAATC